>NC_037686.1:38815581-38861350 GCF_003255815.1 Theropithecus gelada | reverse complement strand
AAAAAAAAAAAAAAAAAAAAAAAAAAAAATATATATATATATATATATATATATCCAGGTGTGGTGGTGCATGCCTGTAGTCCTGGCTACTCAGGAGGCTGACGTGGGAGGATTGCTTGGACCCAGGAAGTTGAGGCTGCAGTCAGCTATGACAGCACCACTACATTCCAGCCTGGGTAACAGAGCAAGACCCTGTCTCAAAAAACAAAACACCCCAAACAATATAGTACAATATCACAACCAGGAAATTCACATTGATACAATCCGTCAATTCTCACTTCACCAATTTTGTATGCACTCATTTGTAAGTCTGTGTATTTAGTTCTAAGCAATTTTATTACATGAATTTTAACTTTTTTATAATGTGGCTACCAGAAAATTTAAAATTATATATGTGACTCCTGGTATATTTCTATTGGTGCTGCTATAGACATTGGTTACTGTATTAGTCAGGGTTCTCTAGAGGCACAGAACTAATATATAAAGAGCAGTTTATTAAGGAGTATTGACTCACATGATCACAAAGCAAAGTCCCACAATAGGCTGTCTACAAGCTGAGGAGCAAGGAAGCCAGTCCAATTCCCGAAACCTCAAAAGTAGGGAAGCCAACAGAGCAGTCCTCAGTCTGTGGCCGAAGACCTGACAGCCCATGGCAAACCACTGGTGTTAAGTCCAAGAGTCCAAAAGCTGAAGAACTTGGAGTCTGATGTTCCAGGGCAGGAAGCATCCAGCACGGAGAAAGCTGAAGGCCAGGAGACTCAGTAAGCCTGTTTTATTCTAGCCACATTGGCAGTTGATTAGACGGTGCCCACCCACATTGAGGGTGGGTCTGCCTCTCCCAGTCCACTGACTCAAATGTTCATCTCCTTTGGCAACACCCTCACAGACACACTCAGGAACAATATTTTGTATCCTTCAATCTAATCAAGTTGACACTTAAAATTAACCATCACACTTAAACAAGATGGATAAAACAGGGTACTCTCCTGGGGTAGGGCAGGGAGGGCTCAAACACACATGAAGAGTTTACAACTATCTTATATGCTAAGTGCCAAGTGGATGGTGCAAACTCTTGTTCATTGCTGCTGGAATCAGAGAGCAGAGAGACCCCTCTGGCCAAGGACTGTGTAGGAGTCCATGCTCACCTTAGAAGGAAGGATGCTCTGCTTGAAACAGGATGGGGGCTCCAGTCCTGCCCACCTAGTTCACTCATTCCCAACCCTGCCTCCACCGTTTTCCCTCCTCTCCTCTGCAGAGGCTCAAAGGGTGTCCCAGTGTTCCACAGAGTCAATTTGGGAACCACTGGACAAGATTCAGGCTCTAAGTGGAGCCTGGAAAAGGAAGAGTAAGATTTCTGCCCAAAGGATTAGAGAGGCAACCCCAGGTATACTACCAGGGTTGCTGTACCAAGGACCACACACTGGAGGGCTGAAACCACAGAGAGTTACTGTCCCAGTTCTGGAGGCTGGAAGTCTGATATCAAGATATCAGCAGCGGTTCCTTCCAAGGCTGCGAGGAAGAATCTATTCTTTGCCTCTTCCCTACTTCTGGTGGTTTGCAGGTAATCTTCAGTGCTCCTTGGCTTGTAGATCTCTGCCTTCATCTTCACCTAGTGGTCTCCTTTGTGGTCTCTATGACCAAATTTCCCCTTTTCAAAAGGACACCAGTCATATTGGATTAGGGTCAACCCTACTCCAGTATGACATCATCTTGCTGAACTAATTGCATCTGCAAGGACCCCGTTTCCAGCTAAGGTCAAAATCACCGGTGCTGGGGTTGGGTGTGGGTAGGACTTCAGCTATGAATTCTGGGGGGACACAATCCAACCCATAACAAGGAAACTTGTAGAAGCAAACAGCCAGGTGCAGGAATGAAATGGTTGGTTAGGTTCAGTGGGACTGGGTTCCATAGGCTTGGGAGAGAGTATAGGCGCTAACCTCGGAGGCTTGCACACACACAGGTGCACACACACATGCATGCACACGTGTGCACACGGGGAATCCAGGCATGTCATACGATGAATAAAACATTATTTGTGGGAGCTCTTGACAGACAGAGTGGTTGGGATGAATGCTTGGTTGAGCATTTGAGGGGACCGTCACCCACCATGTCCACATCTCTCCTTGGACCCCCAAGGAGAAGGGAGGGGTCTGCAGTGTACTCATTGTGGCGTGCGTTTAGGGCCTGAATGCAGAGGAGAGCTGCAAGACTGGTGCACACCCCTTCCCCCCGCCTGTTTACCTCTTGTAGGAGCCCTTCCTTTAAATGAAATATCTGACAAAGAGCAGTTGGAAGGGGCATGACATTGTTGGATGGCCCCAGGTGCCCGCTTGTGTCGGTCTCTTCCTGAGGTGAGCAGTGGAGACAATCTGGGAGGGGGTGGGCTGACAGTGGGGGCCTGGGACACTAGGCTGGGGAGCAGAAACGCACTGAGGTTGGCCTTGGGGGCCTAGGCTCAGGCCATTGCAGCATGAAGACTGGAGGCCGTCCCAGGGCTCTACCTGGAGCTTGTTCTGTCCCTCTCCGGACCCCTCCCATGGCTGGGTGCCCTGGTGTGCACTCCCCCCTCCCCTTGCCTTGGCACTATAAGTGCTTGCACTCCCCTGGGCCTGCAGAGCCTTGATGGCTTTAGAATCCAAGATGCTCGCGTGCTCATCAGGACCCCAGGACACAGGACCAAGGGTCCCAAGGAGGCCTTCCTGCTGCCACCCGCAGAGCCCCATCTGCCCCAGTGTCTGTCGTAGCCTCACCACTTTCCTCCTTTCCCTTCTAGGGTGGAGATTGGGGGGATGTGGGGGGACGGCCTAGGGGTTGGGGGTCTCTCCGTTCCTCTCCTCTCTCCAGACACTCCTGCCCTGCAGCATCTTTTCTTGTGCCACCAATGAAAGGCCCCCCAGGTGGACCCTGGTGAATGAAACCCTTTCCTTTTTCTGATGAGGGAATTGTTACCCTCTGGAGAATCACAGGAAAGTAACATGAGTCACAGAGTGAGTCAGGAGCATGGACAGGCAAGGGAGCGCAGAGCCTGGTCATTGCGCCTGTTCATCCCGCTGAGAACGCTGCGCAACCGGCAGCATCTCCGCTTTGATCTAGGTGGGAAGGTCCTGGCACCTTCTCTGAGAGGCCTATCTCCTTACTTAGACCTGGGGATGGTGGAGGGCTTTGGGGGGCAGGTGGGGAAAGGGCAGTCAGAGCCCCCTAGGGGCAGGGAGAGGCCTACATTCTGGGCCCATCCCATAGACACTCCTGGCTGAGTTCTTGGCTCCTCCAGAGATGAAATTGGGCCCACCTTCCTCTCACATGGCTTTGAGGGACCCCAGAAAGGCGGTGTTCCTTTCTTCCATGAACTGATGCCCCATCACTGGCCATCCTGCCCCTGGCTCACTCAGCCCCAGTGAAAGCTCATCCTCCCCTCGCTTCTGCCTCTGCAGGGGACAGGCCTCATCTAGCGCATCCACCTGGGCTGGCCCCTCATCACCCACTTCCTGTCCTGCTCACGTGTCCCCTTCCCAGAGAGGCCTCCCCGACTGCCCTGTGTGGAATAACATTCCTCCCTGACCCCAAGCCCCTTATCCCCCTTTCTTCCCTTTATTTCTTCCACAACACCTTTCACCCTTTAGCATATGGCGCATTTTGTCGCCTATTAGTTTACTGTCATCATATCTGTCTCCCTCTGGTGAAAATTAAGAGTTGTTGGGGCAAGGCTTTGGTGGCTTGCTTGCTGTTGAGCCTCAGTATGTGGTCTGGGATGGCTGTTGGACCAATATAGAATAATATAATAAAATAAATATTATACATATATAACAAGATAAAAATAGAATGAATGGGAAAAGAAAGGTACCCTCAATACACTGTGAGGTCCAATGCAAGTGATTTGCTAATTAACAATAGGAAAGCAATTATACATTTTATTTCACAAGCTTGGCTTGGTGTGAAAGAAATGGCTCATTTTTAAACTCTCTTTTCATTAAAAACATGACTAAACTTTACCCACCAGTTTATGAGAAATTGAATCCACCAGTGTTGAGGTGCCTTCGGGGTCTTCCCCCTCCTAGGATTGTGTGAAGACCCTGGGGGTCTTGTGTGGAATAGAACAATGCCGTGGGCCCCCTGGGCTGTGCTGGCCTCGCTGATCTGCTCACTGCTTTCTGGAGGCTTCTGGAGCCCTGGGTCCAGCCTCCCAAGCTGCCCCTTTCTGAGGTCCTACTATCCCTTGTGAGGGATGTGGAGAGAGGGACCTTAAGCTGCTAGCACGGGCTTCCTGGTTTGGGCCATGGTCTCACCACTTCCACCACAGCCCTCCCCAGACCCAGAGGCACTGGCCCCCCTCCTCCCCCAGGACTCTCTTACACAGTTTCTTTACAGCACAATTTCTTGAGCACTGAAACCTTTCAGCCCCCACAACCCAGTTGGCCCTGGGTTGAAGATGAAAAAACCGAGCTACCTTTCTGGAATGGAGGAAGGAAAATACAAATGAATAATTCAGTAGATTATCCTCCCACAAAAGTTAAATAGCAACGTTTGTGAATGATATACTTCTTTTATTGTTTTTTTAACGAATAGCACCTACTCAAGGTTATCCCTGTAATGATAGGGAGTACAGTCATTCTCATTCCTATTGTATGCCTGTAAAGAGGGCGGGGGTAGTGACAGGCAGGGCCCTGGAATGCGCTCACCTGGGCCAGTGTGAGGATGGTAGCAAAGGGGAACAGGTGTGTTGTGCATGAGGCCAGAAGGCTGAGGTCACTGACCCAGCACTCCAATATGGGAAGACCCCAAGGTATGCTGTGTGCAACTGACTCCCAGGACAGGATCCAGACCTTGGGTGCTGAGAGGACTGAACTAGGAGTCAGGACTCCTGGGTTCCAGGCCTATCTTTGCCCCCAGGTGGCTTGAGCTAACTTTCCACTCTATGCCTGTTTCCTCAGCTGTGATGGCTGACGGTGTACTCTGCCTCCCTCCCTCACAGGACTGGGGTCGGGATAGAGCAAGATGCCGCAACTCAGGGGCTGTCAATGGACAGTCCACAGCCTACAGCGTGTCGTATTTGGTCTGCACAGTGTTTCAAGTTTGGATTCATTGGCAACCTTTAAGAACTGGGAAATGAAAAATAAAAGCCTGGACTTCCTGCACCTCTTGGACAAATAAGCAAAGTGGCAACCCGAGGCCTGTCTTCCCATATCTCAGGCAGCGCAGACACCCTTCCCCGTTCTTGTTGCCTTCGCTTTGCTCGTTCTCTGTCCAGCCCCCTCATGCCCAGGTTTGAATTTGCTCCCTGGTAGAAGTGAAGCACTTTGTGGAAATATAAATGATTAATGTGCAGTTTTACTTTTATTGGCTGTTTTACCCAGGGTGCGTGATACTCTAAAAGGTCCAAGAAGAGCACAGATGAGCTCTCTAAGGAGAGCTTCTTGAGCAAAAGTGTGAATGTTATGGTGCCATCCCTAACTTTAGAGATGACGGTCATAGGATGAGCAGGGTCCTCCCCTGGCCAGGATGGGATCCATCAGGAAGGTAAGGGCATCTGTTCTGGGGTGGCTGCTGGCTTGAGACTGAGTTGTCTTGAAGGAGAAGCAGATTTGGCTTTGTTCTTGGTCAAGACTTGGGTCAGGAAGGGCTTTCAGATCAGTGGCTCCAGCCACTCTGGCTGCTGATCCTTGGGGTCCTCACTTTCCACAGGGGCCTGGGCTTTCCTGCTGGGGCGAGAGGGAGGTGAAGGGACCCTGAGCCCGGTGATCGGTGACCTCTAGTTCCCCGACGGGTATAGGTAGTAGCAGTTACTCAGGAGAAAGGCATGACATTTTCAGCATGAAACAACTGTCCCTGTTTTGTGTTCCTCATTTTTCATTTTTGTGTTAATACCAGCCATCATCGTCATTACCATTCCTCCTGTTTGTGCAGCGCCGAAAGAGTTACCAAAAGGCCTTTTTCTTTTTCTTTTGGTAGAGAAAGAAAATATTTTTATTATTGAATAAGCGTTAAATCAGAATGTAGTGCTCATCACAAGCAATCTGCTAAGAGACTGCAAAGACAGAAAGAAATCTCCCCCTTGACATAGCCAGGCAGCTACAACCGCTACCCGCATCTTCTCCGGATAAACAACTAGCCCTCCTGTAGTTGACAGAGCCATTTGTCACACAGAGTTCATCTTCACTTCACCTGGTAGTTGGGGTGACCATCTGTGTTAGCTAATTGGCTTTATCCAGAGGAGAAACAAACTTCTCATATCTTTATGACAGGAGATAGTTTTGCAAGCCGGAGCAAGACACCCACTGAAGTGAGATTCCTACCCTCCTGCAGAAACTTGGAAATAGGAGTACAGTCTTCCTTGATTTTTACATTTCAAAGAGATGGCTCCCAGGTTTTTGAGAAGGAAGGCCCTGGGTCATAAAACTGAAGAAAAACCTGTTTAATTTTTCTTTTTGAGACAGAGTCTCACTCTGTCACCCAGGCTGGAGTGCAGTGGCGTGATCTCGGTTCACTGCAACCTCCGCCTCCCGGATTCAAGCAATTCTCCTGCCTCAGCCTCCCGAGTAGCTGGGATTACAGGCTTATGCCACCACGCCTGGCTAATTTTTTTGTATTTTTAGTAGGGATGGGGTTTCATCATATTGGCCAAGCTGGTCTCGAACTCCTGACTTTGTGATCCACCCACCTTGACCTCCCAAAGTGCTGGGATTGCAGGCGTGAGCCACCACACCCGGCCACAAACCTGTTTAATTTTGAAAATGATTTATCTACACATTTTAAAGAAGAGAAAGTACTTACAAGTTTGCTAATGTAATACTCTAAGAAAAAGGAGAGGAGTAAAAAGAAGGCTTCTTCTCTTATTTGAGACAGTCCCAGAAGAATTTATTGAGGACCTACTGTGTGCCTCTAAGCAACCTAGAAAGTTGTCTAGGATTATTATTTTATTATTACTATTATTGTTTTGAGTTTACATTGTTCCCACTTTTTAATGTGGTTATAAAAATAATACATTGTTCATCGTAAAGCTTTCAGAGCCAAAAAGTAGGAAGAAGCAGGAAAAAAAAATTTCACATTATCCTACCACTCAGAGACATCAGAACTTTTTGACTTGTTTTCTTTCAGGTTTTCCACTAAGCACTTTTTAAAAAGATGTATGAAATAATAGTGAATTTACACATATATTCTGACTTTTTTTGCTTAAATTTAATGGTTTCCCTATGTCATTTAAAAGTCTTTATATATATGATGTTTTGGTGGTTACATGGCCATCCATGTGGTTTTTTTTTCTTTGTTTTTTTTGAGACAGGGTCTGCCCGGAGTGCAGTGGCACAGTCAGGTCTCACTGTAGCCTCACTCTCCCAAGCTCAAGTGATCCTCCTGCCTCAGCCTGCCAAATAGCTGGGACTATAGGTGTGTGCCACTATGCCCGGCCAATTACAAAAAAATTAGTAGAGATGGGGTCTCACTATATTGCCCAAGCTGGTCTAGAACTCCTGGGCTCAAGCAACTCTCCTGCCTCATCCTCCCAAAGTGCTGGGATTACAAGTGTGAGCCACCGTGCCAGCCCTCCCATCATTCTGAAGCACTGCAGTCCCCAGCCTTTTCCTAATGGTGCCTGTTTAGGTTGCCTGATTAATAAGACTTGAAACAACAGTCTGTCTGGTTCAAACCCTCTTTGTGATTTTGATAATTTCCTGAGGATAAAATCCTGAAAGGGGTATCACTGGGACCAAAGGTGTAAGCATTATTAAACCTTTTGATAGACATTTCCAAATCCTTTTTCAGAAAGTTGATACCAAAGACCAGCCTTGAGTATTAACATTACATATATTTTACCAATTTGATAGGTTAAAAATAAGATTGTATTATTTTCATTTGCATGTCTTTGGTTACTAGTCAGATTAAACACACACCAAAATTTAATTTTGTTTATTTTTTGTAAATTTTTGTTGTTGTTTCTTTTTTCTTTTTTAGACGCAGGGTGTTGCTCTGTCATCCAGGCTGTAGTGCAGTAGCACAATCATAGCTCAGTGCAGCCTTGAACTCCGGGTCTCTCCTCCCACTTCAGCCTCCCAAAGCACTGGAAGTACAGGCATTAGCCACTGTGCCCAGCCTACTTTTGCTTATTTACTTTTATTTTTATTTTTTGAGACAGCATCTTGCCCCGTCACCCAGGCTGGAGTGCAGTGGTGTGATCATGACTAGTTGCTGCCTCAACCTCCTGTGCTCAAATGATCTTCCTGCCGCAGCCTCCCAAGCTCTAATTTTTTGATTTTTTTTTTTTTTGGTAGAGACAGAGTCTCACTATGTTGCCCAGGCTGGTCTCAAACTCCTGAGTTCAAGCTATCCCCCTGCCTTGGCCTCTCAAAGTGCCAGGCCTACTTTTATTTATTTTTTGAAAAAGTAATGCAAGCATGTATAAAATCAAAAGTTACAAAAGTGTGTACAAATGGAAAGGAAGATTTCTCACCTTGTCCATCAACCACTCTTTTCTGGATGCAAACATTGGGTTAAATACATTTTAATTGTGTATTATTAGATATAAAAGCCTTTATATGCATGTTAGCATTTATATGTCTGCTTTTGTAGACTGTTTATATCCTTAGGTTGAGGATTATTCATCCCCTTTGACAGATGAGAAAACTGAGACTTAAAGAGGTTCAGTGCTGAGAGTTTCAGTGCTGAGAATCACAGTGCTGGTGAATGGTGGAATGTGAACCCCTCTATCCAAGAATCTCTAGAGGCAGGCATTGCCCAGAGGTGAGTCATCTGTTTGGATGGCTATTGAAGCTCTGAAGAAAGTGCCACCTATGGGGCTGGTGTTAACACCTTTAAAGGAACATGGCAGCTGCAGGTGTGTGAGTGATGGAGAGGCACTGATAACACTTTCTTATCCAGAGCCTTCTTCCTCATCAAATTGGCACTTCTGCCTAAAATCCTGCGAAAGGCTGTTTAGCAATTGGAGCTATTTGCCCCTCACTGAGAACTAGCAGTTTCTGGGATTAGTGCTGCAGTTCTTAGCAGAGCCCTGGCCTGGCCTTCTCCAGCTCGCTGCTTTTTCTGTCCTCTCGCTACCCCCCAACCTCTGGACTCTTCCCAGGACTCCACCTGTGCAAGGTGGTCATTTCCCAATTAATGGTTAAAACAAGACTGTCAGTTCTTGAGGTCAGCAGCAGTATCTCCTAACATTGAAGAAGTCCATTTGTAATTGTAGGCTGCAACACTGTCATTCTTTTGGAGTCTGAGTGACAGGTTAATGGGTAAGATACTTTAGGGACAGGGGACAGCCCCTGTGGCCCTTCAACTCACACCCCTCCCTGCCTGGTGCCCCTTACTAGCTCTGGATGATCCACTGTACACCTTGTCTCTTGGGTGGAAGTTTGCCTGGTGGCACCTCTAACATCTCTATGGCTGCAGCCCCTTTGCCTGCCCCTGGAGGGCTGAACTCAACAAGCAGTCTGGCATGTGTTTTTGGCTGGCCTCCCCTCCCTCTGTTTCTTCCTCTTTCCCAGGACTGGTAAGACTCTCCTGTTCCAATTTTCTTTAAAGGGGCCTCTGGGGAGGGTGGAGCTCAGGATCTCATAGTTCTAGAACCTCAAGGCACCCACCCCTAGCCCCCTTTCCCCACTCTGATTGCTTAAGGACCTTGAAAAAGACAATTTGCGGCTCAGGTTTAGATATAAAGTCTAGTTTCTTCCCTAGGAAGGACCATAATTATGTAGGGGTGACAGAACTCACAGATAGACAGGCAGAAGTGACTGCTGAGTCAGGCAGGATGAGAAGATGTAGGGGGTTTGAGAGTAAGTGCTGACTTGGTTCCAAGGTGGGACGGCCCGGTAGGCTGGGCCGGAGTGGTCAAGAAGGGCCTCAGGGAA
This sequence comes from Theropithecus gelada, assembly GCF_003255815.1. Lineage (NCBI taxonomy): Eukaryota > Metazoa > Chordata > Mammalia > Primates > Cercopithecidae > Theropithecus > Theropithecus gelada. The sequence goes on along the minus strand of NC_037686.1, from coordinate 38,851,505 downwards.
GTGGTGGTGCTTCAGCTAGACATTGAAGGTTGAGGGACATTGAGGCAGGTGGGGCACAGGATGAGTGTGGGAGCACAATGGTGGCTTAAAAAGTTGAGGTTTGCAGAGGCGTGCAAGTGAAACTGTAGGACCACTGCTGGGGAACTGAGTTTAGGGTCTGGAATCCTGTCCTTTGCGTCGTGGGGAGTCTTGGAAGGTTCTGGAACAGACAAGTGGTGCTATTGGGATACTCCTTAGGAAGCTCACTCTGATGGCAGTGTTTAGGACATTGGGCAGGGAAGGTATGAAGACCTAGGAGACCATCTAAGAAGCAGCTGCCTTCCTGTCCTCTACTGACCTGAAAAACAGAGCATAGCAATGACAGTGGCTTCAGTTTCACCCTCCAGAGCTTGTGGGGGCCTCAACCTGAAGCAGGAGGCTATTGGAGGTGGTTTGCGAGGATGGGTTCGGTTGCATTTTGTCTTGAGCACATGACCAGTCTTTTGGTGACCTGGGCTGCACGCTGTGCCCCACTGGGTTGAGCAGTCAGCACATGGGGTCCTGGGCTCTGGCGTCAGGGGTGGGGCTTCTGTGGGGAACCCAAGTCCATGGTGCCAAGTGCCCTGTGCCCCATAGATTCATCCTCTTTTTGTTCAGCCACCCTGGAGATTCCAGCATCTGAGTGGGCACTCGCACACGCTTGGCCCCAGGCCTACCATATGCAAAGGCAGATTGTGCAGGAGCCCACACACTGTGAATGGAGAGCTACACATGTGCCACTTCCTCCCCTTCCTGTGTCCCCCACAAAATTGCCTCCACTGGCCTCCTCTAGTGCCAGAAATTCTGTGACTTTGGCTCTTCAATCAAAATGGAAAAGGATCTCAGAGATGACTTAGTTCAGCCTCTTCATTTTATAATATTCTATGGTTATTATTATTATTATTATTTTTGAGACAGAGTCTCATTCCATCACCAGGCTGGAGTGCAGTGGTGCGATCTCAGCTCACTGCAACCTCCACTCCCAGGTTCAAGCGATTCTCCTGCCTCAGCCTCCCGAGTAGCTGGGACTACAGGTGCATGCCACCACGCCCAGCTAATTTTTGTGTTTTTAGTAGAGACAGGGTTTCACCATGTTGACCTCTTGACCTTGTGATCTGCCTGCCTCAGCCTCCCAAAATGCTGGGATTACAGGCGTGAGCCACCACGCCTAGCCATGGTTTGTTTTATATAGACTTCATCATTAAACAGTCCACAGCAATGGCAGCAGCTCGAACAATATTAAAAATATTGGACAATGGAAAAGTCTTTTTACCCCCAAAAAAGAGCATGAGAACATGGGGTTAAAGGAGAGAAGGAGGAAACATGGGCCCTGGCGTTGGGCTTGGGCTTGAATACTGTGTTCTTCACAGTATCTGGGCACAGTATCTGGGCACAGTATCTGGGCACAGTATCTGGGCAGGTTGTAACTCTAATCTCCCTAGGTTCAGTTTCCTCATCTGTGAAATGGCATACTAATGTCCACCTATAGGCTTTTGGGAGGATTTGAAATAACATGTAAATCTGTCACAGTGCCTGGAACATATATATATTTTAATCCATTGGCAAAAATTTTAATAAGATAATGTCTTACAATATTTGGAGGGTATTATTAATGGAGGTAATTCTACCTGTTTTTAAATTGCTTCCCTAAGATGTGATTTTTGCCTTCTGTCCTGAAATTCCCCTGGTAGTTGGCTCAGGGAAGCATGGGCAACTTTCCCCACCCTCTGATGGCTGTAGGATTCATTGCCACGAGAGCAAGGGGCTAAGTTACATGGCTGTGGGTTACACAACCGGGGACCTGGCTGAGCCAGGTTGTCAGCGATAACCACACGACAGAGAAAAGCTGAGCCTCCATAAACATATCCCAGATTTCATAATCAGAAAATCCAGACAGAGCTATTTTTATTTTAACAGGCACATAACTTTTGAGTAAGTATGGGCGTGAGGTGGCACCACACACTTTTCAGTGCTTGGGGCCTCTAAATATCTGAATTCAGTCTTGAATAAATCAGTTTACATAATTCTTTATATGTTCTATTTCCTTAGGTTCAAGGCTGTGTTCAATCCTAGCTTAACGTGCAAGGTGCAAAGATTCTGCAAGGCTGACTGAGTCCAGGAAGCTGACCTTGGCTACTCTAAGGCCTTGTTAGTGATTACGAGTTTAGCACAGTTAAGCACTTGTTTTTTTGTTGTTGTCGTTTGTTTGTTTGTTTTTTGAGATGAAGTCTCGCTGTGTCACCCAGGCTGGAATGCAGTGGCGTCATCTTGACTCAATGCAACCTCCGCCTCCCGGGTTCAAGCAATTCTCTGCCTCAGCCTCCCTAGTAGCTGAGATTACAGGCGTGAGCAACCACATCTGGCTAATTTTTTTGTATTTTTAGTAGAGACGGGGTTCCACCATCTTGGCCAGGTTGGTCTTGAACTCCTGACCTCATGATTCCCCTACCTTGGCCTCCCAAAGTGCTGGGATTACAGGCACGAGCCACCGTGCCCAGACTTAAAACTTATTTTAACATGTAGTTTTATTGTAGAAATATAGACTACAAAGGAATATGGAGAACAATATAACAAACATTCATGCAGTCATGACTGAGAATTAGCAGTGTTAACAAATGTTAACATTCTGTCATATTCACTTCAAATATTTTCCTTCTGAAAAAATAAATTAGACATAAAAAACCAGTTACAGCATTCCATTTAAGCACTTGATTTTGTCCTCTCTTGTTTGCTGATATTTCCATGTGTGTTAGTGTACTTATCTCAATTTTATGGTGAGCATTTTGGAAACAAGAGTTTGCTCTTTGCTGTTACTTGGCCCAGCAACTACCAGTTCCTGATGCATAGTAGATGCTCAATAAATGTTGTATAAATGAATGAGTGAATAAAATGTTTTATTTTTTAACGTTTTTTACAAATTTGTTTTATTTAATTATTATTTTTGAGACAGAGTCTCACTCGGTCACCCAGACTGGAGTGCAGTGGCGCAACCTCAGCTCACTGCAGCCTCTGCCTCCCAGGTTCAAGCAATTCTCCTGCCTCAGCCTCCCAAGTAGCTGGGACTACAGGTACGCACCACCATGCTTGGATAAATTTTTTTTTTTTTTTTTTTTTTAAAGTAGAGACAGGGTTTCACCATGTTGGTCAGGCTGGTCTCAAACTCCTGACCTCAAGTGATCCTCCCACCATGGCCTCCCAAAGTACTGGCATTACAGGCGTGAGCCACCGTGCCCAGCCATGAAATGTTTTTCCTTTTGTCATCTTCCTTTATACCTCCACACACCTTCCTCATTGGGTTTCTTTGACTAATAATAGATCCTATCCTTAGTTCAGGAATGGAATTTAAATTATATAATACATTAGTTTTGAAAATTATGCAATTAGGTTTTTTTGAGATAAATGAGTAAACATTGCTAAACCAAAAGAAAGAATAAACTTTAATTCCAGCTACAAAAGTAACCAGCTTTCTGGTATAAAACCTTACATAAATGGAACTACTACTGTGTATCTCCTTTTGTAGCTTGTTTTTTCCCCCCATTTAATAATGAGTGTCTTTCTAAGTCATCATATTTTCTGCTCAGTAGTCCCTCACTTCTATAGTCCTGGGAGGGGACTGCCATGTGAAGGGACTTGGGGTCTCACCATGGGTAGGAGGACGACAGTGTGGTTGGCTAGCTGACCATTCATGCATTCTGTGGGAAGAAGACTAGCTGGTTAGACTATTTTTAAGGACCCGTGAGTCTCAGCAGACTCCTGGGCTGGACGTTGATTTGATATGTTTGTGAACTAGCTAGTTTGCAAAATCTCGGGTGGAAATATTACTGTTTTCTTGGCCTCTAGGCTGTTTGGTAAAGGCTTTTAGGAGTAGAAGCATTTAGAGTTAGCCCTTGGTTTAAATCTTAGCTTGGCTACTTGTTACTTGGGCAAGCTGCTAAACCTCTCTGAGCTGCGTATTTCATCAGCTGTAAATGGAGATAATGAGATTTTCCTTCTTCCTTCCTTCCTTTCTCTCTTTCTCCCTTCCTTCCTTCCTTCCTTCCTTCCTTCCTTCCTTCCTTCCTTCCTTCCTTCCTTCCTTCCTTCCTTCCTCTCTTCCTCTCTTCCTCTCTTCCTTTCTTTCTTTCATCTTGCTCTGTCACCCAGGCTGGAGTGCAGTGACATGATCGCTCCTCACTACAACCTCGGCCTCCCGGGTTCAAGTGATTCTCAGGCCTCAGCCTCCCAGAGTAGCCGTGATTACAGGCATGTGCCACCACGCCCAGCTAATTTTTGTATATTTAGTAGGCACAGGGTTTCACCATGTTGGCTAGGCTGGTCTCGAACTCCTGACCTCAAGTGATCCACCCGTCTCGGTTTCCCAAAGTTCTGGGATTACAGGTGTGAGCCACCATGCGTGGCCCGATCATGAGATTTTCTGTGTGAGGCATTTGTAGGAATTGAGACCATTTATGTAAAGGGCTGGGTTCGTAATAGGTGCTCAAAGTGTCTCTCTTCCGAATAAACCAAGCCCAAATTTTCTCCAAGAAATACCTTGGTGATCTCTTTGAAAGGAAACAACCACTTCAATAAATAAACAAGTGGATAAATGAATAACTATTGAATCAGAACCAGACCGGAGCACTTCTGTTTTTTGAATGGACTAAGAACTGGACAAGCATTTTGTTTGGCTTTGGCCTCTGTCCTGTGAGTTGTACCTTTTGCTCTGAGCTCCCCATTGCTGTGGAGCCTGGAGTGTATGAGAACGGGGTCTACTGTCACTCAGCAAAGCATCGCTGGAGCACCTCATGTGTGCAGCTCTCTGCTAGCAGGGCCCCAAGGAGCCTCCTCAGCCTAGGGTCTGGCTGAGAGACCAAGCTGATACACGCTTGGAAGGTGAGCTAGACTTCTGAAGAGGGGCATGCGTGGGCATCATAGAAGAAGGCTCAGATCTGTGATACTTGCAGTCAAGGACTTTGAAGGCAACTGAGACAGTTATCTTTAAAGAGGCCTCAAGAGGTGCAGAGACTCAGGCACTCAGCCTGTTATTGGAGATATGGATGGATCAGTTCCCAGCTCCAGTGACCATCTGCTTCCCCATTCCCTTAGCTTAGAGGCTATTTATTATTAAGGGTTTTATTGAAAAAAAATTTTCCTTTTTTTTTTTTTTTTTTTGAGATGGAGTTTCACTCTTGTCACCCAGGCTGGAGTGCAATGGCATGATCTCAGCTCACTGCAACCTCCACCTCCCAGGTTCAAGCGATTCTCCTGCCTCAGCCTCCTAAGTAGCTGGGATTACAGGCATCTGCCACCATGCCCGGCTAATTTTTGTATTTTTAGTAGAGACAGGGTTTCACCATGCTGGCCAGGCTGGTCTCGAACTCCTGACCTCAGGCAATCCGCCTGCTTCGGCCTTCCAAAGTGCTGGGATTACAGGCGTGAGCCACTACGCTCGGCCTTCTTCTTTTTTCATTTGTCTTTTTCCCCCTGCATTCTTTTTATAAGTGTTTCACTATTTACTTATTTATGTATTCATTCATTCATTCATTTGTTCAAGACAGGGTCTCACTCTCTTGCTCAGGCTGGAGTGCAGTGGTGTGATCTCGGCTCACTTCAACCTCCACCTCCCAGGATCAAGGGATTCTCCTGCCTTAGCCTCCCAAGGCGAGTGCCACCATGCCCAGCTAATTTTTGTATTTTTTGTAGAGATGGGGTTTCACCATGTTGTCTAGTCTGGTCTCAAACTCCTGAGCTCAGGTGATCCACTCACCTTGGCCTCCCGAAGTGCTGGGATTATAGGCATGAGCCACCAAGCCTGGCTTCACTATTTATTTACAGAACTATTTCACATCCATGATTCTGTCCAGTCAAAAGTTCTTTCTGAGGCGATGCTATTGGCTTTGGCCAGTCGGAGAATGGAATCATCTGACTCACCCATCCTGCAAATGGCCCTCTGGATAACATAGGTTTTAAACTGGTCGTTAAACCTGCCTGTAACCTTGTCAATTTCGCCCATGTCCTTTTGCGTGGACACATGGTCCTTGGCACCGATGACGTGCTTGCTGGTGAAGCATTTCCTTGGGAGGTACAGGTTTATGAATTCACTGGCATCGTTCTGCATATTGAGACCACACTGAGCATGAGCAGAGAAAGCTGTTTTGTTTTGTTTTGTTTTGTTTTGTTCTCTGACCGTTACCGTTTTCTTCACATGCTGATGGTCCTAATAGCCTGTTTATATTTAAGGGCCAGCCAGTCACTAGAAGGTTTCTTGGAAGCTCTGTGGATTGTTATAGACAGCGATTCTCAATTGGGGCAATTTTGCCCCTAGGAGACACTGGCAATGTCTGGAGACATTTTTGATTGCCGCAACAGAAGGGTCTGGGGTACAATGCTGCTGGCGTCTAGTGGTAGAGAGCAGGGATGTTGCTCAGCATCCTATAATGCACAGGACAGTCCCACAACAAAGAAGTAGCCAGCCCCAGATGCCATAGTGCCAGGCTGAGAAAGCCTGCCCTGGGGCGATTAAGCAGGCACCAACCCTTTCCTCCATATCTGTTTCTTTTGAGCAGGTCAGTTTCCCTCCTGAGAAACCCATCCCTCAACAAACCTGGAAGGCAGGTGTGTAACAGGCCCAAACATTCAGAAGCCAGGTGCACTCAGTAAGCAGACTTTCAGGCACACCCACTGTTTTCAGTGCAGAGTCTCTGATATAAGAAAACAGCGCAGAACTTCTGTGAGTCAGTTTCCCCAGAAAGCAATCTCCTGACATCTGTGAGGTGGGCAGGTAGAGTGGCCAGGCTGCCTGGGCTTGGGAAGAGGGCCTGGTATGGGAATTCACAGGGCACTGGGGAGAGGGTTGTCTAACTGCTTTTTGTGTGGACTTCAAACAATCCTGCTCTTAGCTCCATTTTGCACTCCCACCTTTGCTGGCCTGGGGACCTTCCATTCCTGAGCCTTCCTGAGTTGTTCACTGCGAGTAGATCTGCTTTTTGCAGGCAGTCAGGTGTCCACTCTCTGGTGAGGTCCGTGACCTTGTGCTTTTCATCATCCAGCATGTTATTGCTGGCCCCTTCTATGGCCTTCTCCCCACATGCATGTCTGTATTTATCCCTTTGCTGTCATTTCAGTGAGGGTTGGGGAAGGAGTGGAGATAAACATGTGTTGAGTGCACATCTTGAACCAAAAATGGTATCCTTGTGTGCTGGAATACTGTAGATTTTATTAAAAGCTCTGAAGTGTGTCTGGCTTTTGAGGAGGACAAAATGCTGGTGCTGGTGCTGGCGCTCTTTTGGTTTAACTGGAGGCAGGAATTGAGGGATGGCACGGTATAGGAAGTAGAAGAGCTCTGTGACCTTTGTCTCGTGAAGTCTCAATGTCCCTGTGTATGAAATGCGTGCTCTCAGCCCTGCTGGTACAGATGGAATGAGGGGATGGGTGCAGAACAGCAGAGAGCACTGCAGAGTGCTGTGGTTTATGATCGCCATCCTCATGGTTGGAGTCAGTACCATCGCCTCCTTTAACTGCGTGACCAAGGCGATGTGTCACTTGGGCACAGCGACAGAATGTGGCTCTCTGGTAGGCAGGCTTAACCCAGCAAATGAGCATGAGTACCAACTGCCTCGTTTTCTTGCCAGAGGCCTCCAGTTTGGTTGGCAGAGTGGTGACCAGCTGTCCAATTGGACGGGGCTCTTTAATGTCACGGATGATCCAGCAGTGCAGAGCGGCAGTGACTCCAGCTCCAGGTACAGACCCCGGCAAAAGGCCAGGGAGGGGGGAAGCCTGACCCGGGGTGGCCCTGCAGCCCCTGCCACATTGTCCACTTCCTAGGATGGAAGAAGCAGGCTTGTTCCGGTGGCTCAAAACTCCCTGCACTTTGGTATCCCACCTGGTTCCTTTAACCTGGGGGTGAATTAGTTTGAAGGATGAGGCACAGGACCCAACCACAACTGAGCAGGGATTCACTGGCCCCTTCTATCCGGGGGGTAGGGTGGGGAGTCTTGGTCTCAAACCTCCATTTAGGGGTGGGGGCCGAAGCTCTGTCCCTGCTGCAGGGATTTCAGATATCAGCCAGCAAGTGTGTGTAGGTGTGTGTGGGTGGGTGGCATCAAGAAGCGGGTGTCAGGTGGGTGTTCCCTGCTTCTCTGAAGTCCCCTGCCCAGGTACTCCCTGCCCTGCCCACAGGGGAGATTGCCCTTGGCTGGAGCAGAACCATTTCCCTCAAGATGGTGCTGAGATTTGCTATGCGCCCCATCATGTGGCTATTTCCTCTTGATCAGTAATATTTGTTGAATGAATAAAAATGGAATATTCTGAGGCTGGGCACACTCATTGCAGGGAGGGTGTTGTGGAGAATTTTTGCAGATGAGGCAGGATACTGTCTCTGCTGGGAGCTGGGTGTGACTGGAACCTGCCAGCTAAGCATTCCCAGGGGCTGATTAAGCTGTTTGGTTTCTTAATTTTTGTATCTCTAAGGAGGGGGTAACTCTCACGTACGTTTCCCTGAGAGAGAGGCTTACATTTTTGTTGCTGGTGATTTTGACACACAAACATTAAATTGACCCTGCAGAGGAGAAGTAATGGGTTTTTCAAGGACCTCTGATATGTATGTTTTTATTCAATGCTTTGAGAAAGATGAGGCTCTGGTGTCAGAAAACAGTTGAGCAAATGTCCACAGACGTACCTGAGGGTGTGGGGATGGCCACACATGGTGTCCTGGGCTGGAGGGTCTTATGCTGGCCTTTGGGACCACAGTTCTTTCCATGGAAGTGCAGAGGGAGCTCTGGACATCACAGGTGAGGTGGGGGCCCATGCTTGTCCTGGGAAGCTGAGCCTCCCATGCTGGCCTGTCTGCTGAGTGGCCCTGCCTCCCAGGTGGTGAGCAGTCTAGGTAAGTCAGCAAGTGTGTACCTCCCTACTGAACTCCTGGAAGAGTTCTTCAAGAGGTTTGGGGTAGAAAATGCTAGTCAAGACGAGGCATGGTGGCTCATGCCTGTAATCCCAGCACTTTGGGAGGTCAAGGCAGGCGTATCACTTGAAGTCAGGAGTTCGAGACCAGCCTGGCCAACATGGTAAACCCCATTTCCACTAAAAATACAAAAATTAGCTGGGTGTGGTGGCACACGCCTATAATCCTAGCTACTTGGGAGGCTGAAGCGGGAGAATAGCTTGAACCTGGGAGGCGGAGGCTGCAGTGAGCTGAGATTGTGCCACTGCACTCCAGCCTGAGTGACAGTGAAACCCTGTCAAGAAAGAAAGAAAGAAAGAAAGAGAGAGGGAGAGGGAGGGAGGGAGGAAGGAAGGAAAAGAAAGAAAGAGAAAGAAAGAGAAAAGAGAAAGAAAGAGAAAGAAAGAAAGAAGAGAAGAGAAGAGAGAAAAGAAAAGAAAAGCGAGTCAAGTGAGCAAGACAGACAGATGGGCCCCTGGGAAGCTGTTTCTGGGCAGATGTCTCCAGGCAGTGGCTGAAACCATTGCCATTGCGTGGGCTCCATTCCTAACTTTTCCTGCTGCCAGCATCTTTTGTCTTTCCTTCCTCTTTCCACGGTTTCACCTGTAACTTCCCTTACCCCTCACTGCCCCTGTGTTCTCCTCTGCCTTTCTTCCTGTTAGCTGTTCTTGGCCCTCCTTCCTTTCTCCCTCCCCATTGCCTCCCTCTCTCCTCCACGTCCTTGCTTCCCTACTGCCTTTCTTACTCCCCTTGCCCTTTATTTTCTCTGCCCTACTCTCCATGATCTGGGCCAGCTTCCTTTTTCCTATCAGCTGGGAGCCCGCAGGGCCAGAAACACAGCTGACCTCTGTCAAGTTGGTTTTGGAATTCAGGTGCCTTTGATGCAACATTATTACCAGCTGAGTTGACTTGCTTTTGGAGCGCTCCCATCTGAGCAAGAATTTCCGTAGTCACAGAATAAATGGCGTGACCACACCTTCCACATTTTCCTGGGACAATTCCAATTTCAAATATCCATTTCTAGTTGACCCCAAAGTACTCACCTAGTTGAAGGACTGCAGTATGTAGAGTCCCCACATGTGGGAAATAGTGGTTAACGTAGTTAGAATGGAACTGGATATTGAAGAGTTTTTACCCTGGTGTGTGAGCAGCTTCTGCCTTCTTTAAAATGGGCAGGACAGCTCCTGGCAGCAGATGTGCAGAGCTTGGGGGAGGACCTAACGAGGACACCATGTACATTGTCCCAATTAACAACTCTCCAAATCTGGAAGATGGGATGAGCTTCATGGTATTATTCACCTATTGAATAATTCAGTGCATGCCATGTTTTGCTATCTATAGTTGTGTGGTGTTGAAGTGTGGTACAACCTGTTATTTATTATTAACAGTTTGGAAAGGAAGTCAGGAAGTACCAAATATAACCAGAGGATGAAGAGGGGCAAAAAAGCAAATGACTCATACATTGTATATACTCAAGCAGGAGCCACAAGGAGAAGGAGCCAGTCCAAATGATTAGTCTGGAAAACTCCAAACAGCACCACAAAGCAAATTCAAGCCAGATAGTGCTCATAAAAGGCTGTGGTCAGATCTTCTTATTGGTCACAGGCTGGGGGAAGTCCAGGCTGAATTAGAAAGGTGCGAGCTATAGGATATACATTGACATATAGCTTTATTAATTTCAAGTCTAGGTCTATAATGTGTTGTCCAATAAGCATCCTTAGGGGAACTGATTTAATGAGCATATAGGAATAATTTTCTTTTTCTTTTTCTTTCTTTTTTTTTTTTGAGACAGAGTTTCACTCCATCGCTCAGGCTGGAATGCAGTGGTGCAATCTTGATTCACTGCAACCTCCGCCTCCCGGGTGCAAGCAATTCTCCTCCCTCAGCCTACTGAATAGCTGGGACTACAGGCATCTGCCACCAGGGCTGGCTAACTTTTGTATCTTTTAGTAGAGACAGGGTTTCACTATGTTGGCCAGGCTGGGTCTTGAACTCCTGACCTCAAGTGATCCACCTGCCTCGGCCTCCCAAAGTGCTGGGATTACAGGTGTGAGCCATGGCACCTAGCTGGAATAATTTTCAATCAGCAAATGTTTCTATTTAAGTGGGTGTTTTGCACAAGTAGGAAGGCCTGTGAAGACCTTGCTCATGTGTTTGTGCTTCCATGTTCTCAGCAAGACAGTGGTTGTGCATCTTCAGTTTTGAATTCCCAGCACCTAGTGTGGCACCTGTTATGTAGTAGGAGCTCAATAAATGTGAATTGTGTAAAAAAAAAAAATGAATTACACAAGGAAATAGTAAAGGCTATTGGTAAGAAAGCAAACTTTGATTTCAGTGTTCCTGAGTCTTCCCTTAGAGATTTATTCCTTTGGATTCAACCTTGTCTCCTGCCATTGTCTTTGAAATGTTGTCTCCTTTCTGGAAACACATTAGAATCAGAAACTCATTCACAGGCTGGAATTGCCAGAGAATTCGCTCTTGAAAAGAGCTGATAGTAGGGCAGGCTGACATTTGTGGGCTTCTGGGTGGGAAAAGGAAGACTGACAGTTGGTGGGGGTGGGGTATAAAAAGTAGAGAGGGTGGAGAAGCCCTGTCTCTACTAAAAATACAAAATTAGCCAGGCGTGATGGCACATATCTGTAATCCCAGCTACTCGGGAGGCTGAGACAGGAGAATCGCTTGAACTCAGGAGGTGGAGATTGTGGTGAGCTGAGATCGTGCCATTGCACTCCAGCCTGGGCAACAAGAGCAAAACTCCATCTAAAAAAAAAAAAAAAAGTAGAGAGGGGGCAGTGAAGGCAGATGACATACTCCTGTGCTGACTAGACCTCTTCCTGAACACCCCTCACCGAGCATGGTCCCTCTGGGGAGGTGGAGGAGGATAGGGGGTACTTGTCCTCCACGGTCAGCTCCAACCCTGATCCCTCTGGACTGGCCTAGCTACCTGTCTGCCTGGCAACTGCTCAGAGAGCAGGGGGAGGCAGCGGTGCCCCCATGGTCATGGCCCCTGTCCTGCAAGGTGGGCAGTGTTGCATGCACTGCCTCAGGAAAACATCCCCAGTTCAGTCACAGGGACAGAGGACAACTGAGGCAGGAGTCCCCCAGGCACTGTCCCAGCAGAGTTGACTGTCAGACTGGCCCATGGCCACAGCACAAAGGGCTTCACTCAGCTTCTGCCAACTGGGTCTGGCTCCACATCCAAGTCCTTGTACTCCTGCCAGTATCCACTTCCTCCTTGAAGCCTTCCCTGCTAGCCCCAGCCCAATCGAAACCCCTTTAACTCTGCCTTCTGTAGATACGTCTGCCCCCAGGGCAACTTCTGTCATTGCACACACAGAGGACCCTCTGGCAAGTGCACATAATCCTTCTGTGTTTGTTCACATATTCCCCAAATCCCGCGGAGCCTCTGGCTTTGGAGAACTGGGCTGGACCACCTGTGTGAGCATCTCCAGGGCCCTCTGGATCCTCTAGATCCAGGCACAGCCACAGGCTCCTTGGCTGGCCTCACCGGCCCCCTTTCCATACTCCACACCAGTCTTGGCCCTCCTGATCTTACCACTGTAATGGGCTGGCAAAGAGGAGGTGTGGAAGGCAACTCAGGAGACACTTGTCTCTGAGGTCCGGAGCAGGGCTGGCCCAGGCTGCCTGTGGGTGGGACAGCCTTCTCCCTGCACCCCTCTTCCTGGGCTTCTGGGATGGAGTGTGGAAGACTTCCCAAGATCAGGGTAGCACCAGCTATAGGAAAAAAGAGCAAGCCCCAAATAGATGACACAAGAGGGCCCTCTTGGCAGAAAAGCGAGCCAAGTGAGTGTCTGGGGTCAGGCACTATGCTGGGTGCCTTACATGTATTATCCCATTGAGTCCTTACCCTCAAACCTTTGAGGTGGGTATATTCATTACCCTCCATTTTACAGATGAGGAAACTGAGTCACCAAAGGTTAGGTCACTTCCAGGTGGTGGGTGGAGCTGGAGCACCATATATATATATATATGTATCTCCTGTGTGACTACAGAGTCCCAGCACTCATGGGAGGGGTTAGAGGGGTTCTTCCTTCTGGGCTGTGGACAGCTCATGCAGGGCTGGGTGAGTATCCTTGTCTTTTCTTTCCAAGTCCTCTCAGGTCTTCTATTTCTGCCTTCAGCTCCTACCTGTTAGATCATAAAAAAAAGGCCATATTGATTTAAGTAGATTACTTCTGGTCAGGCACAGTTGCTCATGCCTATAATCCCAGAACTTTTAAGAGGCTGAGGTGGGAGGATCACTTGAGGCTAGGAGTTCAAGACCAGCCTGGTCTACATAACAAGACCCCATCTCTACCAAAAATTTAAAAAAAAAAAAAAAAAAGCTAGACATGATGGTACACACTTGTAGTCCTAGCTACTTAGGAGGCTGAGGTCAGAAGATCACTTGAGCCCAGAAGTTCGAGGCTGCAGTGAGCTAAGATCATGCCTCTGCACTCCAGCCTGGGTGACAGAGTAGGACTGTATCTCAAAAAAAAAAAAAAAAAAAAAAAAAATAGTAGATCACTTCTTTGCAACTGTTGTCAAAGCTGCAGGGTTGATCTCAGACAAGATGATCTTTAGGGTCTCTCATCTCCTCCTTCCCTGTCTCTTCCACCTTCTATCTTCTGTGTCCTCTTCCCTGCCGCCTTCCCAAGTGTACTTAGTGTTTTTCTGATTGTTGCCGCTGAAAAATGCGTCCCTCCACCTGCTCCTGGCAATTATACATTTCAAAGAGGAGCCCTTGGGGGCAGAGTGACCCCTGCAGTCCCAAATGCCATTGTGGCCATCTGAGGGCAGGACAGCGGAGGAAGCACACTCCTGCATGGCAGGTGCAGCTGGCTCGCTTAAGCCTTCCTGGTCAATGTTCTCTTCTGCAGAAAAGGAGGGAAAAAGGGCCGGAGCTCTTGGGCTTCACCCAACTAGGAAGGATTTGGGAGATGCAGGTTTGGCAGAATGTTCTGGACTGGGTGCTGGAAAAACACAAAGCAAAACAAACATGGCAGCTTCTCCCGTTGGTCCCACATACCTGATGTGGGCTTCTTGGAGCCTGGCAGAACCCAGGCTGCGGCCAGCTGAGGCTGCTGGTGGAAGTGGAGTTGGTTGGCACTGGGAGACTCCTCCTCCTCAAGTCAGGGTTGCTCCAGGAGTGCTCTGAACCCAAAGCTTTGTGGCTTTTGAGTCTCTGTGGAGTCTCCTGGGCAAATAACCACTTACATGAATATTTCTGTGCCTCAATTACACCATCTGCAAAACTGAGGTCATTAACCCAACTCGGGGTGATACAAAGGAGGTCATGGGCTCTGTAACTCCCTGAGTGCTCCAAGGTTAAAGCACCTCACAGGTCCCCGTAGGGCTCCGTGGAGGTGGAGTAAGGGGGTCTCTTCCCCCCTCAGGTTTGCCCAGACTCACAGCACTTCCATGGGGGGATAGCACTCCCTCCCTGGGCCTTGTCTGCTTCCCTGTAAACTGAAGAGGCCAGATCAGATGGGTGCAGTGCCTGTCAGGGCCTCACCCCTTCTTCACCCCAGGTCAGCTCCCCAAACTCTGTTCCTCCCTTCAGCTTCCACCACCCATTCTCCCTCTTCTCCTTCTTCACGCTCCTATGCTTCCTCCCTTGTAGACCATCTTTCAGAATTTTATGCCAATCACTTGGCAAAGGCAGGAGGCTAGGGGAAGGCATGAGAATGGGAAGGAAGGAAAGAAAGGGGAGTTGGGGTCGGGCTGGAAGGACCAAGGATCCACCCACCCATTAGATTAGGGAATGCTCACAAGGTTAAGGCAGCTAGAAGCTCTTCTAGCTTTCCACCGCACGTCGCCATTTATAGCCTGGCATCCCCCTGACTTGATGGCCACCAAGACCCTTGTTGAGCTAGTAAGTGATGGCAGGTCATGAAGCTCGCAAAGAGGCTATCCTTCCCCATGCGAACCTTCTGGTTTGAAGTCCTTCCTCTGGCTGATTGTAAACCTTTCCTCCCTAAGTCTCAGTGGGGGCTCTTAGGCTTGCCTTTTGGAGGCTCACAGAACACTGAAGTCTGTCTTTTCTTCCTCCAGCCATCCCTTCACACTTTGGGAGACATCCCATCCTCTCCACTTGCCTCAGGACCAGGTCTTTAGACACTCACTCAGCCCTCCTTCACCTGCAGACTTCCATGGCACCGTCTCCAACATCTCCCACTCCTGGCCTTGCTTCTACCTATGCCAGAGGGGCATCTGTTCCCTGCTCCCTTGAATCTTCTCTTGTCAAGGTCATTGATGACCTCCTGGTTGCTAGATCAGTGGTGCCTTCTCTGTCCTCCTCTTCTTTGACCCCCATTTCCAGGACAGATGGGTCAATACTGGAGTTGACCATCTGTCCTGGAAATGCTCTCTCCTCTTAGCTTCCATGTCCCTGAGCTCTGTGTCTGGGTTTTCTTCCACCTGCAGACCTTCCTTCTCAGTGTCCTTTGCTGCCATCTGAATGTGGGAGCTAACCTCAGGCCTGGCCTTGGCTCTCTTCCTTCTTCTCTCTGCGCTCTCTCCCAGTGTCTCCTCAAGTCCCCTGTCCTTTGACTCTGGAATGTGCATCCCCAGCCCTGACCTCTGCACTGGGCCTCAGCCATGTGCATCTGACTGCCTACCTGTGATCTCCTCTAGATGTCTGAGGGCACAGCAAGCTTTACATAGCCCAAGAATCTTTCCATCCACACCCCAAACCTGTTCATCTCTCTAACCCTTAAATGGCTACGTCATCCCTCCCACTAGTTGTTCAAGTCCTAGGAGTTACTATTGATTTATCTCTCTCTTTCACTTTCTAAATTTTTTTTTTTTTGTACTTTAAGTTCTAGGGTACATGTGCACAATGTGCAGGTTTGTTACATATGTATACATGTGCCATGTTGGTATGCTGCACCCATTAACTCATTTACATTAGGTATATCTCCTAATGCTATCCCTCCCCCCTCCCCCCATGCCATGACAGGCCCTGGTGTGTGATGTTCCCCGCCCTGTGTCCAAGTGTTCTCATTGTTCAATTCCCACCTATGAGTGAGAACATGCGGTGTTTGGTTTTTTGTCCTTTCGATAGTTTGCTGAGAATGATGGTTTCCAGCTTCATCCATGTCCCTACAAAGGACATGAACTCATCCTTTTTTATGGCTGCATAGTGTATATTTTATGGCTGCATAGTGTATATTCCATGGTGTATATGTGCCACATTTTCCTAATCCAATCTATCATCGATGGACATTTGGGTTGGTTCCAAGTCTTTGCTATCGTGAATAGTGTCACAATAAACATATGTGTACATGTGTCTTTATTAGCAGCATGATTTATAATCCTTTTGGTATATACCCAGTAATGGGATGGCTGGGCAAATGGTATTTCTAGTTCTAGATCCTTGAGGAATCGCCACATTGTCTTCCACAATGGTTGAACTAGTTTACAGTCTCACCAACAGTGTAAAAGTTTTCCTATTTCTCTACATCCTCTCCAGCACCTATTGTTTCCTGATGGAGTCTCACTCTGTTGCCCAGGCTGGAGTGCAGTGGTGCAATCTCGGCTCACTGCAAGCTCCGCCTCCCGGGTTCACGCCATTCTCCTGCCTCAGCCTCCCGAGTAGCTGGGACTACAGGCACCCACCACCACGCCCGGCTAATTTTTTGTATTTTTAGTGGAGACGCGGTTTCACTGTGTTAGCCAGGATGGTCTCGATCTCCTGACCTCATGATCCGTCCGTCTTGGCCTCCCAAAGTGCTGGGATTACAGGCATAAGCCACTGTGCCCGGCCTGTTTCCTGACTTTTTAATGATCACCATTCTAACTGGTGTGAGATGGTATCTCATTGTGGTTTTGATTTGCATTTCTCTGATTGCCAGTGATGATGAGCATGTTTTCATGTGCCTGTTGGCTGCATAACTGTCTTCTTTTGAGAAGTGTCTGTTCGTATCCTTTGCCCACTTTTTGATGGAGTTGTTTGTTTTTTTCTTGTAAATTTGTTTGAGTTCTTTGTAGATTCTGGATATTAGCCCTTTTGTCAGATGAGTAGATTGCAAACATTTTCTCCCATTCTGTAGGTTGCCTGTTCACTCTGATGATAGTTTCTTTTGCTGTGCAGAAGCTCTTTAGTTTAATTGGATTCCATTTGTCAATTTTGACTTTTGTTGCCATTGCTTTTGGTGTTTTAAACATGAAGTTCTTGCCCATGACTATGTCCTGAATGGTATTGCCTAGGTTTTCTTCTAGGGTTTTTATGGTTTCAGGTCTAACTTTTAAGTCTTTAATCCATCTTGAATTAATTTTTGTATAAGGTGTAAGAAAGGGATCCAGTTTCAGCTTTCTACATATGGCTGGCCAGTTTTCCCAGCACCATTTATTAAATAGGGAATCCTTTCCCGATTTCTTGTTTTTGTCAGGTTTGTCAAAGATTAGATGGCTGTAGATGTGTGGTATTATTTCTGAGGGCTCTGTTCGGTTCCATTGGTCTATATCTCTGTTTTGGTACCAGTACCATGCTGTTTTGGTTACTGTAGCCTTGTAGTATAGTTTGAAGTCAGGTAGCGTGATGCCTCCAGCTTTGTTCTTTTGTCTTAGGATTGTCTTGGCAATGCAGGCTCTTTTTTGGTTCCATATGAACTTTAAAGTCGTTTTTTCCAGTTCTGTGAAGAAAGTCATTGGTAGCTTGATGGGGATGGCATTGAATCTATAAATTACTTCAGGCAATATGGCCATTTTCATGATATTGATTCTTCCTATCTATGAGCATGGAATGTTCTTCCATTTGTTTGTGTCCTCTTATTTCATTGAGCAGTGGTTTGTAGTTCTCCTTGAAGAGGTCCTTCACGTCCCTTGTAAGTTGGATTCCTAGGTATATTATTCTTTTTGAAGCAATCGTGAATGGGAGTTCACTCATGATTTGGCTCTCTGTTTGTCTGTTATTGGTGTATAAGAATGCTTGTGATTTTTGCCCACTGATTTTGTATCCTGAGACTTTGCTGAAGTTGCTTATCAGCTTAAGGAGATTTGGGGCTGAGATGATGGGGTTTTCCAAATATGCAATCATGTCACTTGCAAACAGGATCAATTTGACTTCCTATTTTCCTAACTGAATACCCTTTATTTCTTTCTCTTGCCTGATTGCCCTGGCCAGAACTTCCAACACTGTGTTGAACAGGAGTGGTGAGAGAGGGCATCCCTGTCTTGTGCCAGTTTTCAAAGGGAATGCTTCCAGTTTTTGCCCATTCAGTATGATATTGGCTGTGGGTTTGCCATAAATAGCTCTTATTATTTTGAGATACATCCAATCAATACCGAATTTATTGAGAGTTTTTAGCATGAAGGGCTGTTGAATTTTGTCAGAGGCCTTTTCTGCATCTATTGAGATAATCATGTGGTTTTTGTCTTTGGTTCTGTTTATATGCTGGATTACATTTATTGAATTGCATATGTTGAACCAGCCTTGCATCCCAGGGATAAAGCCCACTTGATCATGGTAGATAATCTTTTTGATGTGCTGCTGGATTCAGTTTGCCAGTATTTTATTGAGGACTTTTGCACTGATGTTCATCAGGGATATTGGTCTAAAATTCTCCTTTTTTTGTTGTATCTCTGCCAGCTTTGGTATCAGGATGATGCGGGTCTCATAAAATGAGTTAGGGAGGATTCCCTCTTTTTCTATTGATTGGAATAGTTTCAGAATGAATGGTAGCAACTCCTCCTTATACCTCTGGTAGAATTCGGCTGTGAATCCATGTGGTCCTGGACTTTTTTTGGTTGTAGGCTATTAATTATTGCCTCAATTTCAGAGCCTGTTATTGGTCTATCCAGGGATTCAACTTCTTACTGATTTAGTCTTGGGAGGGTGTATGTGTCCAGGAATTTATCCATTTCTTCTATATTTTCTAGTTTATTTACGTAGAGGTGTTTATAGTATTCTCTGATGGTAGTTTGTATTTCTGTGGGATTGGTGGTGATATCCCCTTTATCATTTTTTATTGCATCTATTTGATTCTTCTTTCTTTTCTTCTTTATTAGTCTTGTTAGCAGTCTATTAGTTTTGTTGATCTTTTCAAAAAACCAGCTCCTGGATTTATTGATTTTTTGAAGGGTTTTTTGTGTCTCTATCTCCTTCAGTTCTGCTCTGATCTCAGTTATTTCTTGCCTTCTGCTAGCTTTTGAATGTGTTTGCTCCTGCTTCTCTAGTTCTTTTAGTTGTGATGTTAGGGTGTCAATTTTAGATCTTTCCTGCTTTCTCTTGTAGGCATTTAGTGCTATAAATTTCCCTCTACACGCTGCTTTAAATATGTCCCAGAGATTCTGGTATGTTGTATCTTTGTTCTCATTGGTTTCAAAGAACATCTTTATTTCTGCCTTCAATATCGTGAAAATAAAGAACATCTTTATTTCTGCCATGTAGTTGTGCAGTTCTGAGTGAGTTTCTTAATCCTGAGTTCTAGTTTAATTGCACTGTGGTCTGAGAGACAGTTTGTTATAATTTCTGTTCTTTTACATTTGCTGAGGTATGCTTTACTTCCAACTATGTCGTCAATTTTGGAATAAGTGCGTTGCGGTGCTGAGAAGAATGTATATTCTGTTGATTTGGGGTGGAGAGTTCTGTAGATGTCTATTAGGTCTGCTTGGTGCAGAGCTGAGTTCAATTCCTGGATATCCTAGTTACCTTTCTGTCTCATTGATTTGTCTAATGTTGATAGTGGGGTGTTAAAGTCTCCCATTATTATTGTGTGGGAGTCTAAGTCTCTTTGTAGGTCTCTAAGGACTTACTTTATGAATCTGGGTGCTCCTGTATTGGGTGCATATACATTTAGGATAGTTAGCTCTTCTTATTGAATTGATCCTTTTACCTTTTTTTTTTTTTTTTTTTTGAGACGGAGTCTCACCCTGTCACCCAGGCTGGTGTGCAGTGGCGTGATCTCGGCTCACTGCAAGCTCTGCCTCCCGGGTTTACGTCATTCTCCTGCCTCAGCCTCCGGAGTAGCTGGGACTACAGGCGCCCGCCACCTCACCTGGCTAATTTTTTGTATTTTTTAGTAGAGACGGGGTTTCACTGTGTTAGCCAGGATGGTCTTCATCTCCTAACCTCATGATCCACCCACCTCGGCCTCCCAAAGTGCTGGGATTACAGGCTTGAGCCACCGCGCCCAGCCCCCTTTACCTTTATGTAATGGCCTTCCTTGTCTCTTTTGATCTTTGTTGGTTTAAAGTCTGTTTTTTCAGAGACTAGGATTGCAACTCCTGCCTTTTTTTTGCTTTCCATTTGCTTGGTAGATCTTCCTCCATCTCTTTATTTTGAGCCTATGTGTGTCTCTGCACGTGAGGGTCTCCTGAATACAGCACACTGATGGGTCTTGACTCTTTATCCAATTTGCCAATCTGTGTCTTTTAATTGGAGCATTTAGCCCATTTACATTTATTATTATTGTTATGTGTGAATTTGGTCCTGTCATTATGATGTTAGCTGGTTATTTTGCTCATTAGTTGAAGCAGTTTCTTCCTAGCGCCGACAGTCTTTACAATTTGGCATGTTTTTGCAGTGGCTGGTACCGGTTGTTCCTTTCCATGTTTAGTGCTTCCTTCAGGAGCTGTTGTAGGGCAGGCCTGGTGGTGACAAAATCTCTCAGCATTTGCTTGTCTGCAAAGGATTTTATTTCTCCTTCATTTATGAAGCTTAGTTTGGCTGCATATGAAATTCTGCGTTCAAAATTCTTTTCTTTAAGAATGTTGAATATTGGCCCCCACTCTCTTCTGACTTGTAGAGTTTCTGCCGAGAGATTTGCTGTTAGACTGATGGGCTTCCCTTTGTGGGTAACCAACCTTTCTCTCTGGCTGCCCTTAACATTTTTTCCTTCATTTCAACTTTGGTGAATCTGACAATTATGTGTCTTGGAGTTGCTCTTCTCGAGGAGTATCTTTGTGGTATTCTCTGTATTTCCTGAATTTGAATGTTGTCCTGCCTTACTAGGTTGGGAAAGTTCTCCTGGATAATATCCTGCAGAGTGTTTTCCAGCTTGGTTCCATTCTCCCTGTCACTTTCAGGTATACCAATCAGACGTAGATTTGGTCTTTTCACATAGTTCCATATTTCTTGGAGGCTTTGTTCACTTCTTTTTACTCTTTTTTTCCTCTAAACTTCTCTTCTCACTTCATTTCATTCATTTGATCTTCAGTCACTGATATCCTTTCTTCCAGTTGATTGAATCGGCTACTGAAGCTTATGCATTTGTCATGTAGTTCTCGTGCCATGGTTTTCAGCTCCAGCAGGTCATTTAAGGACTTCTCTACACTGATTATTCTAGTTAGCCATTTGTCTAATCTTTTTTCAAGGTTTTTAGCTTCTTTGCGATGGGTTCAAACTTCCTCCTTTAGCTCGGAGAAGTTTGATTGTCTGAAGCCTTCTTCTCTCAACTCATCAAAGTCATTCTCCATCCAGTTTTGTTCCATTGCTGGTGAGGAGCTGTGTTCCTTTGGACGGGGAAAGGTGCTCTGATTTTTAGAATTTTCAGCTTTTCTGATCTGTTTTTTCCCCATCTTTGTGGTTTTATCTGCCTTTGGTCTTTGATGATGGTGATGTACAGGTGGAGTTTTGGTGTGGATGACCTTTCTGTTTGTTAATTTTCCTTCTAACAGTCGGAACCCTCAGCTGCAGGTCTATTGGAGTTTACTGGAGGTCTACTCCAGACCCTGTTTGCCTGGGTATCAGCAGCAGAGGCTGTAGAACAGTGAATATTGCTGAACAGCAAATATTGCTGAACAGCAAATGTTGCTGCCTGATCGTTTCTCTGGAAGCTTCGTCTCAGAGGTGTACCCGGCTGTGCGAGGTGTCAGTCTGCCCCTACTGAGGGGTGCCTCCCAGTTAGGCTACTCAGGGGTCAGGGACCCACTTGAGGAGGCAGTCTGTCGGTTCTGAGATCTCAAACTCCATGCTGGGAGAACCACTACTCTCTTCAAAGCTGTCAGACAGGGACATTTCTTCACTTTCTAAATTATCAGCACATCCTGCTGGTTTCATTCCTAAACTATTTTTTTGGGTCTGTCTCCTTCTCCCCACTTCCTTTGCCATCCCTTGGTGCAATCAACTGTCTTCTCATGCTGCAATAGCCCGCCTTCTCTCCTTTTACAATCCCTTATCCCCACATCAGATCATGTTGTTCCTCTGCCGAGTCCCCATGATACTGGGTGGCCCACAGGCCCAGCTAGACCTGGCTCTGCTCACCTGTCTGACCTCCACAGCCCTGCCTAGCCACATTGGCAGCTGCTGCTGCAGAGCAAGTGATTGTATTTACTCACTGCTCCTTCTCTGGGAAGCTCTTCCCCCACATCCACATAGGGTTCCATACCTCTATTCATGTCCCCTGTCCAGAGTGGCCTTCCTGGGCCCCCCACTATCCTTCCAGGAACCCTCCAATTCCTTGTCCTACTTTTTTTTGGAAGAGTTACGGCTACTTGGCATTATATTGAATGAATCATTTATTGTCACCCCCAGGGAAGTGCCATAAGGGCAGGGACTCTGGCTGGTTCATTAGTGCATTCTGGCCTGAAACAGTGCCTGGCACACAGTAGAGGGTCCATAAATCTTCATTGAGTAAAAGAGGAGAAAAGCCCTTCTCACACATCAACAGTACAGACAGGCCACGGAGGAGCTGTGTGTAATTCCACATAATAAGAGCTGGACTGGAGGGGTGCCCAGGGGCTGCAGGCGCAGAGGAGGGAGGGCCACGAATGGAGCCAGTGGAAGCTGACCCCTGGGCTGATTCTGCTGGATGAGTAGGGAGGGACTAGCAAGACAACAACAAAGGTTATTCCAGACAGAGGGACTCCTCCAGCAGGGAGAAGACCGAATCCTGTCCCTGGCACTGGGGTGGAGACAAGGACTACTCGGGTAGGAGAAGTGGTGAGAGTTGGTGGAAGATGAAGGAAGGAGAAGGAGGCAGCTAGGATGTAGCTCTTGGCTAGGGCACCTGTGGGCATGGTGGTCAAAGTCCACCAGCAGCAGTAGGGATACTGGCCAGTGCTAGCGTTCACACACAGGCGTTCCTGGCTGTTGAGCTGAATTTTACAAAGGGAAGCCTTTTGGGGCCCCCTAGTCTGGCCTGGAAAATAAGGTCATCACATACATATTCTCACAGGGAATGTGCTAGACAATGGATCTGGGGCCCTGCAGAACTCCTGGGTGGGGAAGGAGGAATGAATCTAGACACCAGGCTTTGCCCCGATATCCCCAACCCCTACCCTGTGCCAGAAATGACCCTCAGGCTTGGTGTGAGGTGCACACCTGGGGAAGATTAATGCCAGGACTATTTCGGGTTGCACTGAGAACATCAGGCTTTTTAGCATCCAGTTCTGATATCTCAAAACAGCTCTGATAATTCCTGGGGACAGATGAGTGAACTGTGGCCCAAAGAGGGCAGGTGAGGTTCAAGGCTGCTGAGCTGGCCTGTGGACCAGCCAGGGGTCGGAGCCAGGGCTCTCCACTGCCATGGAGTGTCTCCTGATAGTTGTGACCTGCAGTTAACAGCTGAGCCTTTCTCGCCCCTCTCCTACTTCTCTGGGAAGACAATTCAGTCCTTTGAATTGTCAGGCTGCAATTTTGAGACTCTGATTTCTGTGCGTTTGCTGTGACGGGTCGTGTGCTATCTCGAGACAGCAGCTGTTCTGGCTCTAGAAATAGTGCTGAGCTCACTGAAGGGCTGTTGCCCTTGGGAGGGGGAAGGGCTGCTGACTGAGAAAACCCCCAGAGAACAGTGGCTGTCAGAGTCAGGGAGAGGAAGTGCAGTGACATTATTAAGAGCAGGGGTTCCAGGCTCTCACAGTCCTCAGGTTTTTTTCCATTGCCACCATTTACTAGCTGAGTGACCTTGGGCAAATTACTTTACCTCTTGTAGTTCGACTCTCAGATATAAAATGGGGGAAATTATGCTTGCCTCATAGGGTTATTGGGAGGATTAAATGAGACCAAGTTAAAGAGTCTGGTATCAGGCTGCACAGTTGTGCAAGGTGGGCACTGCACAAAGATGCTCAGGCAAGGAGTCAAGTGGGGCTGAAGTACAGCTTACTCTCACTTGACCAGCCATGCACCTGGTGCATGTGGCTTAATTTGTCTGAAGAAAATGGTGCTTTTTCGTGATTTGCACAGAGGTGCCATATGGGCTAGTGGTGTCTCTAACCAGTGTGGAATAAGTAAACAACTCCATGGTTCTCTGAGACTCTGCACTGAGCTCGACAGGAGTCTAGGTGTTCAGATTACTGAGCTGGGGTAGCTTCCCTGTTCACCTAGGGCTAGTGGAGGTTTAACAGGTGTTTGTGCATGACACAGGGACCCCCCTGGGTTCCTATTCTCTGGAATACCATCTGTGTCTGGGGGTGGGGATGGGGAAGTGTTAGATAGAAAGCTGAATGCATGGACCTCATCTTGTAGCAACCAGTGGTTGCTGGGACCCAGAGTACTTTGGCCCCCAAGAAAGGAACCATGGCCCTGGAGAAGCTCTGGAGAGGGAATCAGGCCAACAGGGGAGCCTCTGTGGGGCAGGCTCTTGGGGAAAGGCTCAAAGGAATTACAGACCCAGACTCTCAGAGGGCCAGACCCTGGGCATGCTGAAAGGAGGCCTCCTCAGGAGAATCGCTTGAACCCGGGAGGCAGAGGTTGCAGTGAGCCGAGATTGTACCACTGCACTCCAGCCTGGGTGACAGAGCAAGACTCCGTCTAAAAAAAAGAAAAAAAAGGAAAGAAAGAAAGAAAGGAGGTCTCCTTAGCTCCTTAGCCCACAAAGCTGCAGCCCAATCTGGGCAGAGGGAGGAGAACTCATGTCCAGGGCCACTGTGTTCACCTCTTTCTGGCCTTCTGCATTTGTCTTCTCACTTAGCGGAGGGCAGAGAGATGGGGCAGAGCAGATGCAGCCTGGCGCCAGCATCGTATTTGGCTGCTGGAAGCTGAGTGGCATTTGAGAGGAGTTGGGCTCCTGATATGACCCGCTGGGACTATTTATACCTGTGAGATGCCCTACATGATGCCAGGGTCCCCTCCCCTTTGAGGTGGGTAAAGATAGTCTTTCTAGCATTGAAAGAAGAGACAGTGATGAAGTCACTTTGAGAGGCTAGTGGAGTTTAAGAAGGTTGGAAAGCCGGGCGCGGTGGCTCAAGCCTGTAATCCCAGCACTTTGGGAGGCCGAGACGGGTGGATCACGAGGTCAGGAGATCGAGACCATCCTGGCTAACACGGTGAAACCCCGTCTCTACTAAGAAATACAAAAAACTAGCCGGGCGAGGTGGCGGGCGCCTGTAGCCCCAGCTACTCGGGAGGCTGAGGCCGGAGAATGGCGTGAACCCGGGAGGCGGAGCTTGCAGTGAGCTGAGATCCGGCCACTGCACTCTAGCCTGGGCTACAGAGCCAGACTCCGTCTCAAAAAAAAAAAAAAAAAAAAAAAAAAAAAAAAGAAGGTTGGAAAAAGTGCTTCCCTCAGTCTTCTAACAGGGTAAGGGGAAGCTCGAGATATTTAGAAGAAGGTCTGGGACTTAAAAAGGCATTTATTAGTGATTTCCAATAATAAAAGAATCATAACCCCATTGCAGAAAACTTATAAAAACACAGAAAAGTATTTAAAAAATAACCCATCATCCCATTTATTCTGATTTATCCCTATTAATATTGTGTTACAATTCTTCCCTTTGCCTACGCATTCACATACGTATATGTAATTCTTTTTGGAGATCATAGTTTTGTAACTTGCATTTTTTTACCCAACATTGTTATGTGAGCATCTTCTTATGTCATTAGACAAAAAAATTTAAGCAACATTTTTGATGTCTGTATATCTGTATCCAGACCAAATGGGAATTTTCATGAATTTCCATGACACCCTCTAAAATGCAGTCCTTGAGCATCCTGTTAGAAGCAGAATATGGGGCAGTGCTTCTCAAAATCTTATTTCCTATCTTAGTTCTTTTGGGCTGCCATAACAAAATAGCTTAGACTGGGTCATTTATAATTGTAACAGGAGAAATTTATTTCTCACAGTTCTGGGGGCTGGGAAGTCCAAGATCAAGGTGGCAGAAGATTTGGTGTCTGGTGAGGGCATGGATGGCAGCTTCTTGCTGCATCCTCACATGGTGGAAAGGCAAAAGGCTCTTTGAAGCCTCTTTTATCAGGGCCTAATCCCATCCTTGAGGTCAGAGACCTCATAACCTAATCACCCCCCAAAGGCCCAGCCTCTTAATACCATCACATTGGGGATTAAGTTTAAACACGAAACTTAATGTTTGTATTGGGGATACAGACATTTAGACCATAGCAACCTCAAGTCAATCATCTTTAGAGACTGAGCTAGAGCAGTACGGACCAAAAAAGCAAAGCCCAGGTAGGATAGAGAAAGAAGCCAGGGCTATTAGCTACATTTTCCAGATGGGAAAACTGAGGCTTTAGACTCAGGCATGGAATAGTTTTGATGACTTGGCTGAGGTACTACATGGAGTGTTTTCAGGGTACCTGCCTGGGATTTGTTTTAATCGGATATGGTAAGACACAAAAATATGGAAATGACTGTCACGAAGGAAGAGGTTTTGATACTCACAGATCCCTAGAAACAGGAGGCCCTGCAAGACCATGGGAAGAAGCGCCTGGATCAGTAAGGAGGCAGAGGCAGAGAGGGGGAAGTGTGGGCAAGAACCATCATTGGGATTTCCATGGAAAGGAACTGGTGAGGCAGGGTTTGCAGGTATAGGATTGGTTGATCTGAGTAATTTCAGTGGGTTCTGGGGTGTAGGGGCAATCCCCAGTTGCCTGGGACCTGGCCCTGGGGTGAGTGGGGCAGGAGCTATTCCAGTGTCCAAGAATATGGGAGCCTGATAGGGGCATGGGATCTGGATTGGTTTGCAAATGAAAGGTGCACTCACAGGCTAGTCCTTCACTATCTCCAGGAATTGGCTAGCCCTAGAAGAGGCAGTCCCTCCAAGGTCAGCAAGGCCCCAGGTGTCAAAGCATCAGAAGCACATGGTTAATGAGTGGAGCCTCCAGCAGAGATGAGGTGATCAAGCAGGTCTGTGTCCAAGCAGGACTTAGTGTGGGCTTTATCCACAGGGTGGCAGGGGAGAGGTTTACTAATCACAGCAGAAGGAGAATGTCACCAGTGCACACAGTGAGAAGCTTCGAGTTGTTCATCCCTGACTCAGCCCTGCCATCAACCAGCTTATGGTCAGAGACTGTCTCTGACTCCCTGTGGCATCCACTGGTATCACGTGCTCTTTAGTGGCGGGACAAAGGGGACAGAGGGGAATGAGCATTTTTGGGGTAGTTCCTGTGTGCTAGTGGTTTCCATGAAATGCT
Organism: Theropithecus gelada; assembly: GCF_003255815.1. Lineage (NCBI taxonomy): Eukaryota > Metazoa > Chordata > Mammalia > Primates > Cercopithecidae > Theropithecus > Theropithecus gelada. Next base: position 38,824,257 of record NC_037686.1, on the reverse strand, counting down.
CATCAGTGTTTTTTTCTCAGCCCTGTCGCACATGCGCTGCATTGTTTTTGCTGATTTGCAGATGAGAAAACAAAGGAGCAGAAAAGTGCCAGACCTAATGTGGCTGTCAGAATACCATAGACTGAGTGACTTAGCTTATAAACAACAGAAATGTATTGCTCACAGTTCTGGAGGCTGAGAAGTCCAAGATCAAGGCAGATTAAGTTTCAGGTGAGGACCCACTTCCTGGTTCATCAACAGCATCTCCTTGCTGTATCCTTACATAGTGAAAGGGAAGAGGCGTCTCTCTTGGGCCTCTTTTATAAGGGCAGTAATCCCATTCATGAGGGCTGTGCCTGCAGTACCTCCCAGAGGCCCCACCTCCTAATACCATTACCTTGCAGGTTAGGATCTCAACATATGAACCGTGGGGGCGACACAAACATTCAGACCATACAGAGGCCAATGAGGGGTGGAGGGGTGTGAACCCAGTTCTGAAAGCCTCTCTAAGTATCACCAGGCCCACAGCACAAGGTCATTTGGAATCATGGTGCTGCCTAGTTGGGTATATGAGTGATGTTGAGGATGCAGGAGAAAGAGGAACCAAGGAAGAGGCAAGGCAGGAATGGCTTTGTCAAGGAAATGGTAGGGCTGGCTGATTGAAGAGAAGATGCTACCCTAGTTCAAACAGATTGTTTTAAAGAGGACAACAAAGAGATGCAGAGAGGGGAAGTGTTTTACCCAAAGTCACACAGCTGGTTTGTAGCCATATCTGAGATGTGTCCGCAAGTCTCCAATTTCCCAAGAACTCTAGGATAAGTCTCAACCTAATGATTTCCTGCATCATTTGAATCTGGACCTTTTCTTATCAACAACCTAGGACCATGGCTTTACCTGACTCAGTGGATTCCAAAGGGCTTAGTTACACCGGCTCAGGTTGCAAACAGTGATCTTTGTGATAGGACACCAGAGCTTACTGTTGTGTGACTGGAAAATTAGGTGGGTCAGAGCCAAGGTCATGGGCTTGTTTTGTGGCCCCAGGCTGACCCCTTGTTCTTATTTGCAGATAACAGAATCTACATTAGCTAGTTAAAGCAGAAAAGGATTTATTAAGGGCACAGCTAGCTCAGATTCATGGGGAAAGCTGAAGAAATGGCTGAACTCCCAGGAATTCCTCCCCAAACTGCAGTGAAATGGGGCCACCGTGAAAGCTGCTGCCTCTGATATAATCATGAAGGTGTTACCACTACTGCAGTTTCCAAGAGCCATGACACCTCTGCCACATTCTGCACCAGCAAAACCGTGCCTTGAGCCTTGCCATTCTTCCCTTATAACAGGTCTGAATCCGTCTCATGCAAATGCTTCTAACTGGCTGAACCTAAATTGCATCCAGAACCCTACCTGCAAAGGAGTCTGGGAAATGTCATTTTTAGCTTTCCTGCCTCTGTAGTACAGAAGATCTAGAGATAACAAAGACACTGTCTCTGTGTTTGAGATGCTCGTGGTTTGGAAAGAAACGCAATTACATAAACACACAGTTGTACTATTATGTAGGTGCAAAAGTAATTGCGGTTTTTGCCATTACATAAAAAAAAAAAAAAGGCAAAAACTGCAATTGCTTTTGCACCAACCCAATACAATGTTATTTGCTCTAACTAAGAGACAGTGAGCAGGGGGAGTCCAGGGTCAGGATCAGAGGAGGCTTCCCAGCAGCGTGGTTACTCGAGCCGGGTACTGAAAAATCCATTTGAGTTTGCCAGATGAGAAAGACAGAAAAGGAGTTGTAAGACACAAAGGTGTTTGATATTTTGGGGATCTTCAGTACCTACTTCTTATTAACTTGGCCTGAATTCTTTTATAACATGAGAACAAAGAGCCAATTTATTTTGTAAATAGGGACCAATTTGTTGTGGAAAATATTTTAATATCTTAAAATATTATGTAAAATTATTTAAATATGTAATTATAGTACTTAAAACTATTAAATTATATTTAAATTATTAAGGACAAATATTTATAAATATAACTTTTAAAGTATCACAGTATTATTTTAATGACAAAATGACAATACAAATACAATGATAATAATAAAACTACCAATATTTGTAAAAGAAACCAATATATTGGGTAAAATGTTTCAGCATTTCTAAAGCAGCTCATACATACGTTTATCCAGTGTGTAAGGGTATGTGGGAAATGACCACTGCTGCGTGTAGTGGTTTCTGGGAGATGCTTGAGCGATGCCTGATTTCCAATGCTTGGCCCTGGGGAGCCCCTCTCACGTCTGATTCTTGCAGACTACCTGTTGCAAGGCCACTGATCCCATATTTACAGTGGTTTGGCCCTGCAGGCTTCTGGATTCATGATGTTAAAGCTGTCCTGGGATCCAACCCTCCCAGCTCCATCCACCCCTGCCTCTGAACAACCGCCAGGAAGAGAGGGGCCATGAGGAAAGAGCTCACTGGGCCTCTGCCACAGGAGGCCAGAGGGCCCTTTCCAGGGGACACCAACCATGCTCATAGCCAAGTGGCAGAAAGAGCAGCCTTGAGTCAACATGCAGGTTCCCATCTTGGCTCTGCCACCTTCCAGCTCCGGGGGTCTGGCACCTTAGTTAATTCCCAGAGCCTATTCAGGATGCTTGTGTCACTTTCCTCATAGGCTGATTAGAAAGATTAAAAGTGAATGCATCCATCCACGTCAAATACTTGGCCTGGCGCTTAGCCTATAGTAAGGGCTTAGTAAGTGTTGGCTGAAATTGGCATTGATATTCTGCATGAAGCTGGCAGAGGGACCCTGAGGTGGCTGTGACATGCCTGGAGCCAGCTGGTGCTGGAAGGGGCTTGGTCTCTTCTGCAGGCAGACCTAGACCAAGCCCTGGTCCTGCCCTATACGGAGAGTGTGACCTGGAGCTCTGTCTGATTAGCCTCAGTATTCTCAGCTGCCAAATGGGGAGAAAGGCACATCAGTCTCAGTTATGTCACAGTATGGGCACGAGGATCAAGTGGGCAAGGGGCAGGGAATGGAAGGGCAAGCTGGAGGCCTGAAGGCTCACTGTCGGACTCCCAGTGCTGTGCCAGAATGACTCTGGTCTCTCTGCTTTCTCTGATCACAGTAGACACAGCATCCCTCTTCCTCCCCTCTCCTTCCCAGCCACAAACTTGGAACCAAACCTGTTTCTGAACTTCCCTGTTTGCTGAAATCGGTTTATGCTTCTGTAAATGCTTACACTTCCAGGGGAGTGGGGCGCTGAGAGTAACTGACCACCCAGTGATCAAGCCAGAGGGCCCCGTGGTCTGCCTGAAGCCCCTAATGGGTCATCTGCTGGGATGGGGCTGGTTGGCTTTATTTATTTCACTGGGACAGACACTCCACCCTGCAACAAGAGCTCCTGCAGGCCCTGGACATCCTGACCTGCTTCTCTGTTTAACCTGTCTCTGTTGGTCCCCAGGTACTTTGAATTTTACGAGGGGCCTTTTGAATATAACTCCACAAGATGCCTGGAGCTGAGGCACGAAATATTGGAAGTGAAGGTGCTGTCCATGTGAGTGTGGCCATTTGTGGTGGGTGCAGGGAGCATGTGGAGGTGGGGCAGGGGTTAGGGGTGGGTGAGGGGGGGCAAGCATGGAAAGAAACAGGAAACACGTGGTAGGTTCCTATAGAGCGTAAAGTAGGTCTCCTTCCCCAGAGCCACTGGCATTTGGAAAGCCCTGGAGGGCTGGAACACAGTGATGATTGTGCCTGTTTTATGACAAAAGGCCAAGTTTGCAAGGTCACCTCTGGTGACTCGGTGTTAAAGTCCCCGCCTCAATTACCGGTCTCTTTGATTATCATCGCTGGCTCCTCTTGTGTAGAAACTGAAGAGGGCACAGGACTTTCTTGCCTGAAATTCAGTACGTTGCACCGCAGGGTTAAGCGTTGCCCTCTTGCTATCACCTTTGATGGTTTTAATTTTATTAAAAGTTTTGATTTTTAAATTATTTAAATGATACAAAATTTGTGCGGTACAGATGGTTATTCAATGAAGAGCCACCGAGTTCTCCCCAGGGGTGACGATGTGGCTTTGGGTATCCTTGCAGAATCAATGCATGAGTAAGAATCTGTGTATGGAGATTTAAAAAGTTTTTTTTTTTTTTTGCATAAATGGTAAAAGAGCTATGCTCCCCACTCCCCGCTTAACAGTACATCACCTATGACTCTTCAACTCACAGGAGGGAAAACACATTACATGCTGAACATTTTAGCATGCATGTGCCCACCTGGGTTTCCGCCTTTCACAGAACTGCCATGAATTCAGCAAACCCATTTAGAGGAACTGGTACTATATTAGTCATGACAGAATCTGTATTTATTTGGAAACAGTTATATTTGGATGTGGAAAAAATATAGTTTATTCAGAGGCAGGCAATGTTGGGTGCTCAGATGGACTCATGGGCCCCTGACATAACCCCCAGGGCATCTGGGGTCCCTGGCCCTCAGGTAGGGACCGTTGTTCCTTTACCCATCTGACATGATTCCAGCTAGTGTGCATCAGGGGGAGAGCATGGGTCTTGGGGTGGGCCGACCTGAGATCTAAAGCTGACTCTGGGCCCTAGCAGATCTCAATCTTTCTGCAAATGTCTTAACTTCTCTGAGCCTTTCCTTACCTATGAAAATGGGGACACTATTACCTACCCTTTAAGGGTTGCTATAGACTAGCTGAAATAAGGCATGTCAAAGTAGATAGCCCAGGATCACGAGGTCAGGAGATCGAGACCATCCTGGCTAACATGATGAAACCCCGTCTCCACTAAAAAAATACAAAAAGTTAGCTGGGTGTGGTGGCGGGCGCCTGTAATCCCAGCTACTCTGGAGGCTGAGGCAGGAGAATGGTGTGAACCCGGGAGGCGGAGCTTGCAGTGAGCCGAGATCACGTCACTGCCCTCCAGCTTGAGCAACAGAGTGAGACTCCTTTTCAAAATAAATAAATAAATAAAATAAAAAAAGAAAGTAGATAGCCCAGCAGCCTGCATGCTCAGTAGCGCACATCATAGGTGTTCAATAAATGTTAGCACCCATCTCTCTCTTTCCTTCCTTCCTTTCCTTTTTGGAACTAGTAGCAGCAGCTTTTCTGGGCTGTCATGCACAGACTCCATAGCTCAGCAGTTCCTGGAAAGCTCCAAGGGTGAGACCAGCATCCAGCTGGGATTAGCTGCATTGTTTATGGCCCCTGTCCTAACCCATGGTCTCTGTACCCTCTCTAGAGAAGGTGGGATACAGACGCCACTCATCAGTTTCACTGAGCCCTGGGCTGAACACATACCACTGTGGTGCCCGCCCTTGTGGAACTCACAGCCACTGAGGGGGACAGACATTAAATAACCAGTTACCACAAGAAGCCAGGGTAGTGACCGGGAACCCGGCCCAGGCTGGGGCTAGGGGGAGGTTGTCAGGCAACGCTTCCCTGAGGAAGGGACACTGGAGCTCCAGTCTGAAGGGTGACAGGAGCTAACTAGGCCAGGAGGTCTCCAGGTGGAGGGAACAGTTTGTACAAAGGCCCTGTGCCAGGAAGGAGCCGGCTGTGTCCTGGACTCTGAAGGATGAGGCAGCTCGAATGCTGGCGTGAGGGGAAGACACAGAAGCTGCATTGCTAGAGGGTCAGGTAGGGCCAGACCATGTGGAGCTTCATGGTACAGACTCAGGTTTGGGTTTTACCTTTATCCAAGGGCCACAAGAGCCACAGGAAAGGTTTTAAGCAGGGCCTGGGGCATGTGAGCTGGTTGGTATTTTAAACATGCCTCCAAGGAGTTTTGATTTAGTGACAAAAATGGCTGTCGGAGCCAAGTTCAGAAGCTGGTAGCAGAGAGTCTGTCTTCTCAGAATTCAAAGCTTTCAGACCCTTCCATGTTTTACTGTGCAAATCCAGAGCACTGTGGTTGAGAGCACACCTTCAAGATTTCAGAGAATAAATGACTCATTTCTTTTCTTTCTTTCTTTCTTTTTTTTTTTTTTTGAGACAGAGTCTCACTCTGTCCCCCAGGCTGGAATGCAGTGGCGCAATCTTGGCTCACTGCAACCTCTGTCGCCCGGGTTCAAGCAATTCTCCTGCCTCAGCCTCCCGAGTAGCTGGGATTACAGGTGCCTGCCACCGTGCCAGGCTAATTTTTATATTTTTAGTAAATTCGGGGTTTCACCATCTTGGTCAGGCTGGTCTTGAACTCCTGACCTCATGATCCACCCGCCTTGGCCTCCCAAAGTGTTGGGATTACAGGTGTGAGCCACCACGCCCAGCTGACTAATTTCTTTAAATTATAAAATGTATAGTTTCTTCATGGTTACTTCAAGGTCTGGACAGGAAGATTTAAGAAATCCTGTGAATGGGTCATCCTTCTGGGGAACTTCCCATCCCTCTACGTGTGTATTTTCTGTATGCTGGTGTTAGGTCCTATATCAGTTTGCTGTAACAAGGTACACAAAACTTAATTCTTCCACAATTCTGGAGGCCAGGGGTCTGAGATGAAGATACTGCAGGATTGGCTTCTTCTGAGGCCTCTTTGCTTGGCTTGCCAATGGCCTTCTTCTCGCTGCGTCCCTATATGGTTGCCCCCGGTCTGAGTCTTGCCTGTGCCCTAATCTCTCTTTGTAAGGGCATCGGTCATATTGGATCAGGGCTCACTCTAATGGCCTCATTTTAACTTCATTACCTCTTTAAAAGCCCTATCCCCACAGTAGCCCATGCCTGTAATCCCAGCACTTTGGGAGGCTGAGGCGGGTGGATCACCTGAGGTCAGGAGTTTGAGACCAGCCTGACCAACATGGTGAAACCCCATCTCTACTAAAAATACAAAAATTAACTGGGCATGATTGCACGCACCTGTAATCCCAGCTACTTGGGAGGCTGAGGCAGGAGAATTGCTTGAACCCAGGAAGCGGAGGTTGCAGTGAGCCGAGATTGTGCCATTGCACTCCAGCCTAGGTGACAGAGCAAGACTCCATCTAAAAAATAAACAAACAAAAAAAGGCCCTATCTCCAAATACGGTTTCATTCTATGGTCCTGGCGGTTAGGACCTCAGCATGTGAATTTTGGGGAGACACAGTTCAGCCCACAACAGCCCCTGTCACAGCTTCCATTTAGGGCTAGATTAGAAATTACCCAGGGCCATTGTTTTGAGCTCAAAACACAAACACTGTTCAGTGTGATGGACAACCTCATATGTCCCCAAGGTCTGACTGCACTCTCTTTAGAGAGGAACATGAGAGACCTTCTGTTGATTCCACTTGCCATCCCTTGTCCCTGTTATGGACTGCCATTGGTGGTGTTTGGGCCTCTCCACATTTGGCTTTGGTTCTCATCTCTGCCTCGGGGCACTCTCTCTGTCCCCAGGGGCTGGGCTCCTGGGGTGAGCAGCCATCCTAGCTGGGGCTCCTGGCTGAGCTGGACTTTGCATGCCCTGCCTATTCTACAGCAGTTGCCCCTCTGTGGCACCAAGCCCTGGGGATCTGAGAGGGAAGGAGAGGCTGGGCTGTTCATGGGGCATGTGTGTGTGTGCCTCCTTTCCTGAGTCTAGGCTGAGGGTCAGTAGGTCCTCCAGGGCTGAAATCAGAGAGCTGCAGAGGCCCGCCTCTGATCCGAGTGGTTCTGGCATTATCTGGGCACCTGGGGGCTTCACTGTGTTCCAGTCCAGCGCCATGAGAAGGACTCACAGAGGGTCTGACCCTGAGTCCTTGAAAAGGTTAAAGCCCACCTGTGAATGGAGGGTCTGATGGATGCACTCTGTCCCTTCGGACCCGCAGAATGTCAGCTGGTGTTTTGTTTGAGGAGACAAGGAGGGTGTGATTCATCTGGGAACGATTCTGATCCACAATTGCTGAAATCAGTGGTAAAAATCAGTCAGCCAGAAAATCCCCACATGGAAAATTCTTCCCTCCCTGACCGTGTCAGATACATGAAGAACGACTCCATGATGATTTGTTATGAAAACGCATTGTCACTAATTCTTACTAAAATTATTTACACCTGTCATCTAGAGCTCCTTTATTTTAAAATAAGAATCTTCAGTTGCTGCCTGTGCTCACACCCAGATGGGGGTCGTGCAGGATAATTCCCCAGGCCAGTGTCTCCTATCACCCTTCCCCATTTTTCTGCCACTGGGAGCTCTGTGCTGAGCCCAGTACTGAGACCAAGGAAGAAGCTGGGAGCAAAGACCAGCTGGGCAAATGCCCACTCTCTGGACTGGGAGTCCCTTTTGTGCCACTGCAGTGTTCACAAGTCTGTGTCCTCTGCCAGGCGGAGGTTCCTGGAGGGCCAGGACCCAGGCTTAGGCATCTCTGAGTCTGGCCCTGTGTCAGCTCAGTACTCACATATTAAATGAATGAGTGGACAGAGGGAGTGGGCGAGACCCGGGTGCAAACAGGAGGCCATGGAAGAAAAGAGGGAGAAAGAAGAGTAAAGAAAGAATCACTCTCATTTCATTACAATTAGTGCCCAGCTCCCTCCCACATTTCCCCAGTTGAGGGGTATTACTATTTTTAGTCTGTCTATAGATTATCTAAGTAATCAATTTCTTGTTCTACCAAATATCAGCAGTATCTCTGGATCCTGCACTGTGTAAGATAAGGATATTTAAGTTATTCCTACTCTGCAGTTCCCCCTCCAGCCTATGGCTTCAGTCATCCATGGGTTGACTTTTTTTTTTTTTTTTTTTTTTTTTTTTTTTTTT
>NC_037686.1:38619329-38815482 GCF_003255815.1 Theropithecus gelada | reverse complement strand
TTTTTTTTTTTTTTTTTTTTTTTTTTTTTTTTTGAGAAGGAGTCTCACTCTGCCGCCCAGGCTGGAGTGCAATGGCCGGATCTCGGCTCACTGCAAGCTCCGCCTCCCGGGTTCATGCCATTCTCCTGCCTCAGCCTCCCGAGTAGCTGGGACTACAGGCGCCCGCCACCGCACCCGGCTAGTTTTTTGTATTTTTTAGTAGAGACGGGGTTTCACCGTGTTAGCCAGGATGGTCTCGATCTCCTGACCTCGTGATCCGCCCGTCTCGGCCTCCCAAAGTGCTGGGATTACAGGCTTGAGCCACCGCGCCCGGCCGGGTTGACTTTTAAAATGACAAAGCTGATAACATTTGTCTTCTATTTGTAACCATACCAAGCCCTTTTTGAGGCTTTTTCTAGAGGTTGACTCTAAAATTTGAAGAATAGCAAATAGTGTTTTCCATTACTGGGATGATGTAGATATTGTTCACTGAAGGCCAGGGAGGCACCAGGCCTCCATCAACTTTCATGATCCTCTTGCTGGGTCATGTGGCTGTTGTTTTGGGGCTTCCTTTCTCTGCCTTCTGAGGGTGGATTCACCTTTGCTTAGAACCTATAGCTTCTTTTGTGTTCACTTCTTCCTTTTACTTCCACCCATTCTCAAGAAGTGACAGGTGGGAGGTAAGGTTTTGAGTTATTTTGTGTCTAAATGTCTGGATTCTTCCCTTTTACCTGATTGTTGGTGTGTTGGGTTGTTAGGTTGTTTGGATTGTTGGTGTGGTGGGTTGTTGAGTTGTTGGTTTGATTTTTGGTGTGTTGGGTTGTTGGGTTGTTTGGCTTGTTGGTATGGTGGGTTGTTGGGTTGTTGGCTTGTTTGGCTTGTTGGTGTGGTGGGTTGTTGGATCGTTGGTTTAATTGTTGGTGTGGTGGGTTGTGGGATTGTTGTTGTTTTGATCATTGTTGTAGTGGGTTGTTGAGTTCTTGGTGTGGTGGATTGTTGGGTTGTTGGTTTGATTGGTGTTATGTATTGTTGGGTGGTTGTTTGGATTGTTGGTGTGGTAGGTTGTTGGGTTGTTTTGATTGCTGGTGTGATGAGTTATTGGATTATTGTTTTGATTGTTGGTGTGGTGGATTGTTGGGTTGTTTTGATTGTTGATGTGGTGGGTTGTTGGGTTGTTGGTTTGATTGGTGTTGTGTATTGTTGGGTTGTTGTTTTGATTGTTGGTGTGATGAGTTATTGGATTATTGTTTTGATTGTTGGTGTGATGGGTTGTTGGTTTGATTGTTGGTGTGGTGGGTTGTGGGACTGTTGGTTTGATTGTTGGTGTGTTGGGTTGTGGGATTGTTGGTTTGATTGCTGGTCTGGTGGGTTGATATTTTAGGTGAAAATCATTTTCTCTTAGGATGTTGAAGACCTTCACTACCATCTTTTAGCGTCCAGGGATACATGAGAAGCATGAGAATGGTTGTTTCTTCAGAAGTATCTGTTTTTTTTTTTTCTCTGGAATCTTTACAGTTCTGAAATGTGGAACCTTTTCATTTGGAGTTTGTGTCCAGACTCTTCAACTTTCTCTCAAATCTTTTTATATTCCTTCTTCTCTATTTTTCTCTACAATCTAAGAATCCTATACTTCTGGACTGTACCTCTAGTACTCATATCTTTTTATTGTTGTTGAGATAAGGTCTTGCTCTGTCAACCAGGCTGGAGTGCAGTGGTGTGATCATAGCTCACTGCAGCCTTGAACTCCTGGCCTCAAGCAATCCTCCTGCCTCAGCCTCCTGAGTAGCTGGGACTATAGGCACATGAAACCACACATGGCTAATGTTTTTCAAACATTTGTTTGTAGAGATAAGATCTTGTTACATTGCTCAGGCTGGTCATATCTTTTAATTTTCTCTTTTTTCACTCCTCTTTTTGCTTCCACATACTAGGAAAATCCCTTGACTTCATCTTCCAGCTCTTCTGGTGAACCCCTCCCCCACAAGAGTTCTTTCTTTGTACCCTAAGTAGAATATTTTTAAGTTCTGTGTTGTTCCTCCAATAGTTGTCTTTGTGGTCATTTTATCTGATGGATTATCTTGGTCTCACTTCAGGTTGACCAGGTGACCCTTGGCTATCTATCCATATTTAACCTTGAAATGAAAACTGATAGGAGTTCTGTGTCTGAAGTTGTTCACAATGCTCCTGGCCCTTTTGTTGCTAGAACAGCCAGATCTTTTAACTGCAAATGTTAACTTTTTTTTTTTTTTTTTTTAAACAGAGGAACTCATAGTCTAATTCCATCTCTCTTCCCCCTCTGCGGGACATTAAGCATTTGGCTACCATGGTTTTTGGTGGGGTAGGGGGAGTGTAGGCTTGATGGCTCTGCTTACAGACTCACAACTGAGTCTCATTTTTAGGGCCATGCTCCCTCCCCATCCTCCACCCACCTCTTAGAATTTTCCATGTGCAGATTGGCTCTAGGTACTTTGGGCTGTGTCATCCTATCCTTGTGCCACTCCCTCGTACTTCCATACACTTGTTGAAATTTCTCTTCCACTGAGATGCCCTTCCCTGTCATTCTAGTCATCTATGGGCTTGTACCTTTTTTTATTCCTCTTCTGGAATGTTAGTGGTGTCTTGGGAGAAAGGAAAGAAGTGCCTAGGGTCAACCCTTCATCTTTAAAGTGAAGATGATCTCTGCATTTGTAAAGCAATTTGTAAAATCTTTTTACACGTATTATTCCATTTGAGCTCTCTGACAACCTTTGAGATTGGAAGGGCAGCAGCCAGCCGTTATATCCATCTTACAGAAAAAGCAGCTGAGTCTCAGAGAAATTAAATGACTTGCCCGAGGTTACATTGCAAGATTGGGATGGAGCCAGGATTCAAGACTGGGTGTCCAGGCCCTGACCTTGGTCCAGGGTGTGATGAGGGCATTGGAGGCAGAGAGAGTAGGGCCCAGACACTGGTAACAGTAAAACTTGGAACCCCATCTAGAGTGTTGCCAGGGCTGTGTTTCCAGAAGGCATTTGAAGCAGTGGCCATATAGGGGGCTGCTCTAGGGGCCTGTGGGTTGCAGAGAGTGGGGAGGGGCAGGGGGCAGTGGGTGAGCCAGGGTGTTGCTGTATGATGGCACCACTCCCTCATACTCTGTGAGCTCCTGAGAGGGGAGGTTTGGGAAAGCTGGAAGGAAGGTTTGCCTTCTGTCAGCCAGGGTGGGAGGAGGAAAGCTGCCAAGCTGGTTCCTGTAACAGGACCTTTGCACTCACTCTTCTCTCTGCCTGGAATACACTTTTCCCAGATATTTGCACAGCTCGCTCCTGTGTCATTTCAGGTCTCTGTGCAAGGTTCTCCTCCTCAGGAAAGCCTTCCCTGATCACTCAATCTGAAACAGTCACTTCCCCGTCCATTTACCTTGCTTCTCTTTCCTTCCCAGCACTTGCCACTTCTTGGCAAGGCATTATTTATTTATTTTCCATTTTCCTCCCCAACTGGTATGTAAGCTCCATGGAACCAAGGGGTAGTTTTGTTCACTACTGTATTTCTAGTTCCTGCCATATGGAGATACTCAACAAATAGTGAGACTTGATTTGAACTCAGATGTTTCAATTAATTCATTAACTTATTGGTATACTCAACAAATATTTACCATGCATCTGCTATGTGCCTTAGCACTTGAGTTACAGTGATGAGTGCAGGCTTGATCCCCTGCCCCCATGGTATTTACTGTCTAGTGGGGAAGATCAGCAGTCATGATAGTTCATGGATTTTACAAAAGTGGAAAGTATAGAGGGCTGTGAGTGAGCATAGTCAAGGCAGTTCAGTTTAACAATAATAATAACTTATACTTACTGGATGTTTCTGTGTGTCAGGTGCCACGCGTAGTCTTTTATCACATCATCTTATTTAATTATTTTAACAAATCTGGGAGGGCAAGAGACTATTATTACACCCATTTTATAAATGAGAAAACTGAGGCTCAGAGAGGTTAAATAACCAGCCTGAAGCCTCATAGTTAGCAGGTATCGGAACTAAGACTTGGGTCTTAGCCCAAGTCCCACTAGTTCCAAAATCCATGTATTTAGTTACTATTTTCCATGACTTTTCCTGCAATCACCCCTGCCCCACCAGCCATGTATTCTTCCCGTAGGGGAGGCTTGCCTTGTTTGAAGACACCTCTGATTAAACACAGGGACTCGCCTCTGTAAAATGAACCCTTTTTTAAAAAGGGCTTTTTTTTTTCTTTTGAGATGGAGTCTTGCTCTGTCACCCAGGCTGGAGTGCAATAGCACAATCTCGGCTCACTGCAACCTCCGCCTCCTGGGTTCAAGCGATTCTTCTGCCTCAGCCTCCTGACTAGCTGGGATTACAGGTGCACACTGCCATGCCCGGCTAATTTTTGTATTTTTAGTGGAGACAGGGTTTCACCATGTTGGTCAGGCTGGTCTCAAACTTCTGACCTCAGGTGATCCGCCTGCCTCGGCCTCCCAAAATTCTGGGATTGCAGGTGTGAGCCACTGCTCCCTGCCTAAAAAGGGTTTTTAAAATGGGTATTTGCTTTTTTTTTGTTTTAAATAATGGACCCCTGTAGGAACCTGAAGAAAGCTTCAGATTCTCCTCAAAGATATGCACATGGGTGGATAGACATGGATTTTGCCTATAACAAAATCAGAGGGTACAGGCACTTCCTTTCGCCCTTCATTGCACCCCAGGGTAAGAGCCATAGTGATAGTAGTTTCTTGGTAACACTCAGCTCCTAAAGGCTGAGTGTTCCCATTTATGATCAAACCAGGACAGCTTCCTTTGAAGGGCTCCTCTCTGCACCAGCACCCAAGACTAACGAGCTTCTTAGTGGTCCACAGCCAGGTGACCCCAAACAACTACAGAATACCTGGCCCTGAAGTGGGGACTGTGCATGATCAAGAGAGCTAAATCATGGTGCTGTCTTTAAAGAGTGTATGATCTGTCTACTTTTCACAGTTTTACTGTAGAATTACAATCTTTCGAACTACTCAATGGAAAAAGGATCCCATGATCCAATGCTTTTCTTGGAAATTCACAATATATGAGAACACATTAAGGTATCTGAGATGTCTTGCAGTAAAGAAAAGCATTTAACTTTATTTAGCTCAGCTTTCCCCAACTGTATTTGACCATAGGATCCCCTTAAAAAAAAAAAAAAGGGTGCATAATTCTTTGCTGAAGATCTAGAGTTCATCAGGAAGGGCTCGCCCAATTGTATAATGGGTCTTGTGATCCATTACTTAAGAAGGAGTGGGTGCTGGCCTGGCTTGGGGAGCCTCCTGGATCTTTCTGGATCTCATGACTCTCACCAGGCCAGAGCCTCACTGGAATCTTCAATGGCAGGGATCCTAGAGAATTCTGGACATTTCTGTAGAATAAGAGAATTACCCACGAAACCAACAGTGAGTTAAAGGAGGAAGGAATTGGGTAGGATGCAAGGAACAATTCCTTAATTGAAATGGGAAAGGGGTAACTAAAGATAGGGGTAGGTAACAGAGATGCTAAAGCGTATCTGTGGCAGAGAGGGCTTGGGAATGTGGACACGGCTCTGAGATTAGGCACTGCTGAAAGAGGAGAGAAACCGACGAGAAGGGTGAGCGACTATTTGAGGTTAATGTGCATGAGGATCTCATATTGGTTACTTAGTGTTTGTGGAAATTTGTATTTTTGATTTGGCTCAGCCGTTCACTTAATAAATATTTATCGAGTATCTATATTTTGCTAAGCACTGTTCTAGAAGCTGGGGATACAGCACTGAAACAATTATATGTATGCATAATTATAAATAAGTCAATGTAAATGTGTAAATTAAAAATGAGTTCTTTTTGCAGGTTTCGGTCAAAGGGAGAATGCTATGTGGTTTAGACATTCCCTTTCCTGAGAGTGCTTTAGAATGTCATGATGCTGAGATGTTTAAGTGCCAATCAGCATAAAGCCTGGCGGAGGGTTGTTCAGGGAGAAGGGGCAGTCTCAGGTTTCTCATCTCATCTTTTCTGTCATTTGGAAACCGTGATCTGCCCTTGAGAAGGGAGAAAGAGAAGGGCATACCCTGCTCATGAGCCCTACTGAGTGCTGAACTGTGTGAGTGTTTGATGGGTGTTCCACTGGGGTCTGACTCCCTTTATAGACAGATGTTCCCAAGAGAACTATGCAGGCCCTCTGGGGTGGGCATGTGAGGAAGAAGGTTTCAAAGTGTTTCTGGGATTTGTTTTAATCAGGTATGGTAGGACACGCGGACAAGAAAATGACCATCATGAAGTAAGAGGTTATACTCACAGAGCCATAGAAACAGGAGGCACACCCTGCAGGGCAGCCCCAGGGCCAGTCAGGAGGCAGCAGTGAGGGGAAAGCGTGGGTGAGACTATTGAGGTTTTCGCGGGAAGGAATGGACAGGGCAGTGTCGGCAGGGTAGCCAGGTTTAGGATTGGCTAGTGTGAATAATTCTGGCAGGCTCTGAGGCATAGGGACTGCCTCTGGTTGTCTGATACCTGGCCCTGGGATGGTTAGGGGAGGGGGTGGGAGGAGGGAGATGGTGTCCTGTCAATGAGGAGGTGGTTGAGGGTGTGGGCTCTGATTGGTTGGTTTGCACATGAAAGGCATGCTTGCAGGACAGTTGTTTGCTGACTAGGTATTAGCAAGGCACCAGGTGCCAGAGCATCAGAAATACAGAAAATAAGAAAATACCAGCTGGGCACGGTGGCTCACACCTGTAATCCCAGCACTTTGGGAGACCGAGGTGGGAGGATCTCTTGAGGTCAGGAGTTCGAAACCAGCCTGGCCAACATGGTGAAACCCCATTGCTACCAGAAAGTACAAAAATTAGCTAGGTGTGGTGGCGCACCTGTAGTCCCAGCTACTTGGTAGGCTGAGGCACGAGAATCACTTGAACCCCAGAGGTGGAGGTTGCAGTGAGCTGAGAATGCATGATTGCACTCTGGCCTGAATGACAGAGTGAGACCCTGTCTCAAAAAAAAAAAAAAGAAAAGAAAAGAAAAGAAAAGAAAACACGGTCAATGCCAAGGGCCAGCCCTGGAACTGGACTCGGCTGTGGGAGATCAAGAGGGAGCGTTTCTGGGAATGATCGCACTGCGTCCTACCTGCCCCGCTCATGTGCTCTTCTGTCCTCTACTCCCAAGGGTGAAGCAGTCAGAGCTGTTCGACAGGTGGAAGAGCCTCCAGATGTGCAAATGGGCGATGAACATCTCTGAGGCCAACCAGTTCAAGTATCTATGATTCGTCTGTCCTCCCTTCTCCTTGTATAGTTCTCCTCACTGCCACCTCTTCCAGTCTCCGTCGTCCTGCAAGGCCCAGCTCTCAGTGGGCATCTTCCCTAGAGCAGGCCCTGACTGGGCTGAGGAATCTGAGCAGTGTGGGGGACTGATTCAACATGCAGGCTGAGGCGGGCACCTTGCCCAGGTGCCGTCTTCCACCTTCTCTCCCTCAGTCCTTGCAGCAGCCTTGCGAGGTTGGTGGTGCCATCTCCAGTACACAGCTGAGGTTCACTGAGGCTATTAACAGGGAAGCATGTGCCAGTGGTCTCTGGCAGGCCTGTGTGAAGGCGCATTACGCATTCTCTATGGCCTCCTAGTCCTCACCTCCCCTGTCCTGGGGCAGCCACTCTGACCCAGTGACTTCTCTCCTCAGAGCGCTTGAGTTCTTCCAGCCTCCACGAGACATTTGAGCCCTGCTGCAGATTATTTTATAAATGCTGTCTAACCAAAATGAGCAAATTATAAACTCCCAGAGAGGTAAGAGCTGGATCTTAAAGTTCTCCTGTGGGAACTCAGCACCTAATAGATGTCCAAAAATTCTTTTTGATGGATAGTAAACTTTAGGGTCTTCTCCATCTCTAAAACTCTGTGAGCTTATGGGATTATTTTAGTGCAGGTAGACCTTATTTTATGGAGTTGATGTGATGTGGCAATTTGTGTCTATGCTGGATTTCAGCACTCAGGTCCAAGTTTAAATGTACTGAGGAGCTCTAAGCATGAAGGAGTCCTGCACGAGAGATTGTGAAAAGCAAAGATGACTAAGCTTTTTCTTTATAAATCGTTTGTTCCAATTTGCTGCAGCTCCAGACGAAATCTAGAGGTAGAGTAGTAGTTTTAAGGGCACATTTTCAGAAATGTGAATGTTTAAAGTGATAACACTTGAAGATCCGGTGCCAGAGGCCTCTGAGAGACTACAAAGACCCAGCAAAGGCCTGACAGTAGTTTGCAGAGACTCACCTATCATAAAAAACAGAACATGAGCTTGAGCAAAGTGCTGGTAGAGTAGAGAATAGATCCATAATCTGTGCTGCCAATTGGCCCCTTAGAAATGTTACCGTGCACACTGCACAGAGGTGCCCCTGGGGGCGAGTGAGACCTGGCACACTGAGAGTATGGCTGATAAAACACTCAGTCTGGACCAGGTCAGTGAGAAGCAAAAGCCTGTTGTCCAGGCTTAGGACAGAATACAAGTCTCAGCAATGGACCAGGCGTGGTGGCTCACGCCTATAATCCCAGCACTTTGGGAGGCCGAGGTGGGCGGATCACGAGGTCAGGAGTTCGAGATCAGCCTGGCCAACATGGTGAAACCCTGTCTGTACTAAAAATACAAAGAAATTAGCCGGGCGTGGTGGTGCATGCCTATAGTCCCAGCTACTTGGGAGGCTGAGGCAGGAGAATTGCTTGAGCCCGGGAGGTGGAGGTTGCAGTGAGCGGAGATCACACCAATGCACTCCAGCCTGGGCAACAGAGCGAGACTCCATCTCAAAAAAAAAAAAAAGTCTCAGCAGTGGGACTCACATATCTCAGGAAACATGAAGCAACAGGGAAATTATGTGGCAAGAGGAAAACAGGGATGAGTGTGGGAGCCTTTGGCAGGGACAAGACAGCACAGTACAGGGGTGGAGCTCTGGGCATGAGGGGTGTGGAGCAGTTTCAGGTGTGAGAAAAGGCAGTGACATCAGGCTTTGCCATGCTCTAAGTGAGAAAACCTTCCAGGCTGGTCATTGCCTCCCTTTGCTCTCATTTCAAGCTCATGAAACAATGATGAGATGCTTCATTCAGGCTGGCAGGAACCTGGTGCCATGAGGGAGTGGCAGGTGGGTGTTAGAAGGCAGGCATGAGCATTCCAGTTACAGGAAAGGAATCCTGTAACTGAGGCCTTCTCCCACCCTGCTGCCTACAAATAGGCACGCTGACATTCTGGTTTGTATATCAGTCGCTCATGAGCTTGGTTAGTGTGAGTCAGTCTCCCTCAATAGGAGTGCTCTCCAGTGGGCTGACAAGACTGAGCTTCTGAACTAGCAAAGCTAAAAGGCCCAGATGCTGAGTAGTGCCAACCCATGGCCCTGCCTTGCCAGGCCTTTGGCCTCCTCTCTAGGAAGCCTTAAGTTACATTCTGAAACCCAGCTCTCTATAGGAAATTCTGCTCCCTGTGACTGGGAGCCAGCTGGGCTTCCCAGTGAAGTACCTGCAAGAGATGAAATAATAATTAAAAAAAATTATAGGCTGGGCATGGTGGCTCACACCTGTAATCCCAGCACTTTGGGAGGCTGAGAGGCTGAAGCAGGTGGATCACCTGAGGTTAGGAGTTCGAGACCAGCCTGGCCAACATGGAGAAACCCTGACTTTACTTAAAAAAAAAAAAAAAAAAAAATTAGCTGGGCATGGTGGTGCATGCCTGTAATCCCAGCTACTTGGGAGGCTGTGGCAGGATAATCGCTTGAACCCGGAAGGCGGAGATTGCAGTGAGCAGAGATTGCACCATTGCACTCCAACCTGGGCAACAGAGTAAGACCCTGTCTCAAAAAAAAAAAAAAAAAAAAAAAGATTATAAAACCTTCCTGGCTTTGGCAAGCTGCAATCACAAGTTACAGAGGATTAGAGGTAGAAGAGCCAAGCCTGCATGAAGAAAGTAGGGCCCAGAGAGAGAGAGACACCTTCCGGTAGCCTCACAACTGGTCAGGGCAGAGCGGAAGCGAGAATCTGGGCCTCTTGACACCAGGACTGCAACCCAAGTTTCCGTGCCAGGCCTGGCTTAGAGCTCTTCGGAAAGCTCCTCCTCACCCTCTGTTAGTGGCCAGGACTTGGGCTCCATGGAGGAGTTCCGTCAGTGCAGACAGGGGCAGCTGGGTGGGGCTTCATGGAAAGAAACCTGGCCTGGGCCCTGAATGAGTGGCAGAAGGCAGGGGCCTTGGGAGAGGCGTTGAAAAGGGAGGGGACAGCACGAGCAGAGGTGCAGGGTGGGTGCGAGCCTGGGAATGAGTGGGCAGGAGAGGCCTCGGCTCCATGCACGGTGGGGGTGAGTGTGGAGATGGGTGGGCAGGAGAGGCCTCGGCTCCACCCCTCTGTTCTTCTTGAGGCTGTGCTCTGCCCTGTATCATGTCTTTCCTGCCTGTCTCCCTGCCTGGCAGGTCCACTCTGTCCAGGTGCTGCAACGCCCCTGCCTTTCTCTTCACCACCCAGAAGAACACTCCCCTGGGGACAAAGCTCAAGTATGAGGTGGACACCAGCGGCATCTATCACATCAACCAGGAGATTTTCCGCATGTTTCCCAAGGTGCTGCTTTGGGCAGGGGCGGTCTGGGTGAGGCGAGGGAGCCGGCCCCTGTAGCCCTCCGTGGCAATGTCCCTGGGGTTTTTCATGACTCACTCACTGTCCTCTGGACTCAGTCATCTTGGTCCTGGTTGACCAGTTGTCTGAGGTGCAGTAGCCCACCCTCTGGGTTTCTTTGGGGGTTCTGAGAACGATGAATGCCAACTGGCTATGATTTAGTGACTTTTGGCGAGAAAGTGACCAGAAAATTCTGGGTGTTGCATTACTTGCAGAGGATATCCTGCAGATATGGGAGAGAATGACGACACATTTGTCCCCCACCTGAGGTAGGCACACGAGCAAAAACACATGCAGAGGTTGTGAGCACAAGAACGAACCACCCAGTGCAGATCTAGACTCTGAAAGGTTCAGCTCCCTGGATGACCATGGGCAGATATTTTGTCTTTCAAAACCTCAGTCTTCTTATTTGTAACACCGGGGTTTGAACTATGAATAGATTTGGCTGATTATAACAGAACATCTAAAATATCAGAGACTTAATCAAGATAGATATTAATTTTTTTCCTTTCACATAAAAGAATTCTGGAGGTAGGCGGTGCAGGGCTGGCACGGTGGCTCCCTGGTCATGGAGGACCACAAAATGAGTGAGCCACAGACCTGAATGGTTTAGTTCACTGACCTTAGCCATTGAGAACCGCAGTGAGTGAGCCACAGACGTGAAATGTTCAGATCACTGATGCTGCGCACCTGCAATCACCTGGGCTGACTGCTGGTGCAGACTCACTGCACTAGTCTCAGAGAAGGGGCGCTGGAACCTGCACTTTCAGCCAGTTGTGGCAATTACCCAGGTGTGGTGGTGTATGGACTCTGAAGAGGAGGAAGGTTGCATGGGTGTGTTCATAACCACATCCAGGAGAGCTCTGGGCCCGGGACAGCACTTAGTGAATGTAGTTTATAGAAATTCTGAGTGGGGGCATGTGGAGGTCTTTTTGGATGAAATCTGAGGGCCTTGGCTGCCTTGCTTCTTGGCTGAGTGTGAAACAAAGCCCAGAGTTCCCTGCATTCTGTGACTGGTACCAGAGTATATAGGTAAGACTCATGCATTCTGGGGATGTGGGGGAGGAGCTGAAGGTGAGCAGTGTCAAATGTGTTCTCACTCACTGTGGCCCTAAGGGAGGATGGTATTGAGCCACCTTTACAAGGTGGGTCTTACAGGGCCTGGAACATGAGACTGGTGACAGCAGGTGACTTGCATCTCACGCAAGTAATGCCAGTGGGTGTAACACAACTTAGTATGACATACAGATCCAAGGAGAGCCGGGGTATGGACTGCTGAAGCTCAGGGACAGACAGCAGGGCTCACCAGACATTCTCCAGAACGCGCCAGGCAGTAACTGTTTTAGGATTTGCAGTTCATAGTCTCTCTGTCACTGCTACTCACCTCTATCATTCCAGCACAAAGCAGCCACAGACATGAATAAACAAATGAGAGTAGCTGTGTTCCGGTAACACTTTCAATCTTATTAGATGCCAAAATTGGAATTTTACATAGTTTTCATGTATCACAAAATTGTTTCTTCTTTGGGTTTTTTCCAACCACTTAAAAATATAAAATCCATTCCTGGCTTGCAAGTTACACAAAAACAGACGGTAAGCCAGATGTGGCCCACGGGCTGTATGTAGTTCGCTTGTCCCTGAATTAAAGCAATGTGACATAGAATCACATTTCCTGAACTTCCCTAAATGTAAGTGTCTCTTTGTGTTTGTAAAAAATTCAGCTTCCCAGCCTCCTATCTGTGAGACTCTGATTCTGTGGTGCTGGGATGGAGCCCAGAAATTTATATTTTCAGAAAGTATCCCAGGTAGTTCTTAACTTACAGAAGTTTAGGAAACACCCATATAGAACATAATAAACTTTTGATGATTTTTTCTGAAAATGACTGGTTTTTTTTTTTTTTTTTCCTCTCTCGTACAAGTCCAATAGTGCAGTTTACTCACCCACTGGCTGTGAGATGCCCCTGTTTTCCCTGTCTTGGCTCACTGGGCCTGTCCATCCAGAGAAAATGGACCATGAATAAGGACAGTCTCCCACAGAAGTCCCCCTTAATTTTAGCTTGATTCCTGATGGTCCCAGGGCAGCGTGATTCTCCACGAGACCCCACCTGGCTGCTGGTCCCACCTGAAGCACAGGCTACAGGCCTGGCCCGTTTCATGCAGGACTGCCAGTTGCTGTGTGCCAGGAGGGAAGCTGCCCAGCAGGCCCTGGGCATCAGGGATGGGAGAGGCCTTTGGGGCCATCTAATAGTAACAAGACTCTCGATCACTCTTCCCATCTGTAAAGTGGAAAGCCGCTTTCCTCCCACATTCCCCACAAGGCTGCCTCTTGGGGCCAGGAGCTAACAGGAGTAGGTGTGCTTGCAGAGGTGAGAGTCGCAGGTGGAGGCAGGGGGTGGCTTGGCTCTGACAGCTTTGCCTTTGCCTCCCCCAGGACATGCCCTACTACCGATCCCAGTTTAAGAAGTGTGCTGTGGTGGGCAACGGAGGCATCCTGAAGAACAGCCGCTGCGGGAGGGAGATCAACAGCGCCGACTTCGTCTTCCGGTAAAAGAAACCCTGGCACTGCCCTTGCCACTACCCCGTGGCCCTCCTCCTCCATATTCTTCCCCGGTGCCCTAATGCTACCCTTTAAGCAAGTAATCCCCACTCCCCACCCCTGCAGACCCTCAGGTCTGGGATATCCCTTCTTCTCTCCAGCTCCAACCCTTTGGGGAAGTCGTTAAACTCCCAGGTCCTCAGTGTCCACATCTGCACAATGGGAGCTATGTTAAGAGCAAAGGGCATCACAGATTTGAAGGCACTGAGGACTCAGGAGCTTGCAGCTGTGTTGGGAGGTCCTCTGGGCGCCATCTTCTTGGGTGGGTGCTACCCTTCCAGAAGCACTGGTGAACCAGGGCACCCTTGTGGCAGACACCAATATTGGCTTTAACTAAGCCAGAGACTGGTCCTTGCACTTCTTCCTTACATAAAGCCCCACTCTTATCTCTTAGTGAATCTTCATTTATATCTTTAGCCTGGGTGAAGAAGGTGGGTTGAAAATAAGAGCTTAAAGCAAAGAGACTTCGGTTGAGTCTGCAGTGGGGTCGCAGGAAGCATGGATCCACAATCATCAGGCCACTCAGTAGGTGTCAGGTTGGGGAGGGTAGAGCAGGTTTGGTGTGATTTGAGGTCCTAAAATAAAGGGACTCCTGCATATTTTGGGTTCTTGGATGTCCAACCCCAGCCTCTGTCTCTAGAAGAAGGAAGACTTGGACACCCTGCGTCACCTGCTGTCACAGGCGGAGCGTGAGAGACACACCTCTCTCTGTGATCTGGAGTCTGCCCACGTGCTCCCTGTGGATGCCTAGTCGAGTCCAGCATTGAAGGTTAAGCTTCCTCCAACACCGAAATCTCTGGCCCTCACTGAATCCTTAGCCCAGCCACATTCCTGCCAGGGGAGGCAGGGAAAGCCTCTTTCAAGATGGTCTTTTGGGGAGAAGCCAAGGTCTATGGGGTCTCCCTGAACTTTGATCCAGGCTCCAGCATTGCTAGGCATATGACCTCAGGAATGTCATGTCATCCTTCTGGGCCTTGTTTTCCTCATCTGCAAAATGGGGATAAGGATAGCAGCTCCATCAGTTTTGGGATTAAATGACATAATGATTGTATAACTCTTAGTACCTCCAGCACTGGACACACCATTAGAGCCCAGTTAATGCCAGCAACTGCCCTCCAGGTCCTGTTCCCTCTGGCTGGAATGCTGTCTCCCCAGCCCCTGCATCCTGCTTTGCCAACTGCCACTTGTCCTTCCAAGCTTAGCTCAAGAATCACCCACTCCTTCCCTGGCTAAACCCACTTGCACTCTTTTCTGGGCTCCCACGGAACCTGGTGTCCACCTCTCATGCGGCCTTTAACACCCAGCCCTATAACCAGGGACCCGCTGAGTGGTCTCACTCTTGCAGATTGGAAACACACAGAGAACTTCTGTTTACAGTAACTGCTATAATTGACACAACATAACTACTCAGAAAAATGAGTCTTCAATGAAGGAATGAAGGCGTGAATGAAAGAATGGACTGAAGTGATTTTCAGGGCTAAGAAGTGGAGCGTATAGTGGTTCTGTCCACAGGCTCTGAAGCTGGGGAGCCTGGTTTGAGTTAGAAAAAGCTGTGTTACTTTGCAAATGTTACTTAGCCACTACACCTTTATCTCCTAAAATGAAAGATGAGGATGATAATAGTACCTACCCGTTGGGGTCAGTATGAGGAATAAATGAATTAATGTTTAAAATCTTCAAACAATGCGGGACACATACTAAGTTTTATTATAATGAAAATGTTATTTTAAAATATTCCTCTCATTTTACAGATGAAAAACAATTTTTTGGGAGGGGATGATATTCCTTGCTAGGGTCATGGGGCTAGTCATAGTCAGAAATGGGATATAGTTCTGGTCTTGCATTCTTTCTGTGATATCACATCATTTCCCTAGCTCAATCATATGACAGTAAGCGTCTCCCTCAAAGGGGCTAGTCTCTTGTCCCACCACCTAAGATCTGTTAAGATCTGTGAGAGCACACAGCTGTGTTTGCTAGTTTTGGAAATGCTGTGGGCCCTTCCGTTCTCATCGTCGTCATCGTCAGAGCAGTGCGGCAGCAGCAAAGCCTTGCTGGGTGCTTGTATGTGCATGCCAAGATGCCCTGAGACTCCATCCTGTTCTAGGCATGTCCACACTGGATGCTATTATACTGGGAACGAGACCTGGGCTTGCAGTCAGGCCCGTCCTCTGCCCTGCCTTGACCCTCTGAATGCCTAGTTTCTCATTTGCAACACAGGGAGCCTAATATCTGCCACCCGAGGTTATTGATGGCTCATATAATGCTAGAAAGTTCCTGGCATGCCACAGATGCTCAAAAAAAATGGCAATTGACTGTAGACACCCCTGACTCCCCCGCTCAATCTTTAACGATAATATAAAACCTGCCTTTCATAGTGGTCTGATAGACAGGGGTGTGGTTGGATCATAAAGTAGGTGAAAGTCATAGTCCTGTTATAGAGGGTTCTTCTGCACAGTTATTCCTTAAACCCATGGCTTTCCCTTGACGAAGGGCCACATTCTTCACATGGCCCACCGTCCCTTATAGTCTGGCCCCTTCTTCCCTCTCTGCCCTCAGCTTGTACCATTCCCACCTTGCCTGTGCTCCAGTCACCAGGCCACAGTCACTCCTGGGTGCTTCATGTTCTCATCTACCACAGGACCTTGGCACGGGACCTGTGTCTGGAATGTTCATGAGTTCCACGTTCACCCAGCTAACACCTGCTTATTTCAAAATTTATTATTCATCCATTCATTATGTAGTATTTGATATGAAGAATATTTGCACCACCTAAGTATGAAGCAAAACAATAAAATGAATATTTGTAGAACAACCACTTGATTTAAGAAGTCGAATGTTTGTATCGAGCCTTTGTATCAACTGATGTGCTCCTTCCCGTTCTACCTCTGTTTTCCCCAAGAGGTGTCACTACCCTGAATTGAGTACTTAATCATTCTCTCATTGTTAAAAATTGTTTTGTCATATGTAGATGTACCCCTGAACAATGTATTGTTAAACTATGTTTGTTTGGGGCTGTATTCGTTTCCTATTGCTGCTATAAAAACATACTACCAAATTAGTGGTTTAAACAACACAGATTTTATTATCTTACAGTCTTGGAGGTCAGAAGTCTCACTGGACTAAAATCAAGGTGTCTGCAGAACTGCATTCCCTTCTGGGGGCTCTCAGGGAGAATTTGTTTCCTTTTTCAGCTCCTAGAAGCTCCTTGTATTCCTTGGCTCATGGCAGAGCCCACAGTGGAGTATCTTCCAGTCTCTTTCTCTGACTCCAATTCTGTTGCCACGTATTTTCTTCTTCTCCCTGGTTGTCATATCACCTCTTATAAAGACACTTGTGATGACACTGGACTCCCCCAGATAACTCAGGGCAATGACTCCATCTCAAGATCCTAAACTTAATTGCAGCTGCAGAGTCCCTTCTGCCACATAAGGCTGCATAGTCACAGGTTCCAGGGATTAGGACGTGGACACCTTTGGGGGCTATTACTCTTCCTACTAGGGGGCTTTCTACAAATGGTGGTGACTTGCTTTTGCATGCAATATGTGTTGCATTTCTAAGATGCATCTTTGAATATATCCCATGTTTATTTAGCCCTTCTCCTGCCACAGGACTTTTGCTCACTTCCTCCTTCAGACCTCAGCTCAAGCATTGCTTCCTCAGGGAAGCCTTGGCTCTCTAGAAAAGGAGATGCTCCCCTGCCACCTGTCCTCTGAGAGTCATAATCCCATCCTCCAGAGGTCCAGGGACTATCCAAGCTTGTAACTGCATTTTACATCTGGTGGTTTATCTGCCCCATGTGTCTGGAACTTTAGCAAGGCCTGTTGGCTGTCCCAGTGCCTGATAAGGAGCAGAAGAACGACTGTCTTACCACCTGGCCACAGAGAACCCGCCTAGCTGGTTGCTGTTGCATCCCTCTGCCCACATGATCACCATCCCTCCCCTCCCCTTGCGCCTTCCCCAGCCTGACCTATTGAATGACTGACCACCTTGGGCTGCCTCTTCTCTTCTGCAGGTGCAACCTGCCCCCCATCTCAGAGAAGTATACCATGGACGTGGGGGTGAAGACGGATGTGGTCACTGTGAACCCCAGCATCATCACAGAGAGGTCAGTGGCCCTCTTTCTAGAGCTGCACTGTCCAAAATGTTAGCCAGTAGTCACATGCAGCTACTGGGCACTGGAAGTGTGGCTAGTCCAGATGGAGATGTGCTGGCTGTGAGTGTAAAACACACACTGGGTTTCAAAGACTTAATACAAAAATAGGATAACGTCTAATTAACTTGTTATATTAATTACATGTTGAAGTAATAGTATTTTCGAAATAGTGGGTTAAAGAAAATATAAAAACTTCACCCATTTCTATTTTTTCACATGTGCTTACTCGGACGTGGTTAAATTCCATATGTGGCCTACATTATTTCTTTTGGACAGTGCTGGTCTACACCACCTTCACCTAGAGATGGGCGGGAGAGCTTTCCAGGGTGTGACCAGGGCAGGCAGCTCCCTACCTGGCTGTGTCCAGGTGGTACTGGGGAGAAGCTCACACTGAGATCTCAGCTCCCCTCCTGGCTCCCCTCCTCTCATCTCCCACTGTCCCCTCCTCTTACATGTCCTCTGACTTGGTTGGTGTGACTATGCCCAGGGCTAGGGTTTCAACACTTCCCCTAAAACCTTCCAGATGAACTTTCACAGATGAACTGCATGCTGCAGGTGTACGAGAATGCATCGATGCTGCTGCCCACCTTCTACAACACGCGCAACACGGATGTGTCTATCCGTGTCAAGTACATGCTGGATGACTTTGAGTCGCCCAAGCTGTCTACGATTTCCACCCGCAGTACCTGGTCGGTGTGTCACGCTACTGGCTCAGCCTGGGGGTGTGAACCAAGCACATCAGCACTGGCCTCATTCTGGCCACCGCGGCACTGGAACTCTATGGGGTTCATCTGGACGGTTTTAGGGGAATTGTTGAAACCCTAGCCCTGGGCATAGTCACACCAACCAGGTCAGAGGACATGTAAGAGGAGGGGACAGTGGGAGACGAGAGGAGGGGGTCATTGAATTGGATCAGATGCCCAGGTAACAGCTATTAAGGGGCGGGAAGAGACAGAAAAATCACCGAGTGAAGGAGTGCTCAGAGAG
This sequence comes from Theropithecus gelada, assembly GCF_003255815.1. Classification (NCBI taxonomy): domain Eukaryota; kingdom Metazoa; phylum Chordata; class Mammalia; order Primates; family Cercopithecidae; genus Theropithecus; species Theropithecus gelada. Next base: position 38,797,160 of record NC_037686.1, on the reverse strand, counting down.
GAGAGAGAGGGCCCAAGAGGGGAGGCTGCTTAATGTAAAGAAATGGGGCCAGGCATGGTGGCTCATGCCTATAACCACAGCGCTTTGGGAGGCTGAGGCCAGAGTGTGACTTGCGGCCAGGAGTTGGAGACTAGCTTGGGCAACATCGCAAGTCCCTAGTCTCTACAAAAAATTAAAATAATAATAAAAATAGCCAAGTATTGTGATGCACACCTGTAGTCTCAGCTACTCAGGAGGCTGAGGTGGGGGATTGTTTGAGCCCAGGATTTCGAGGCTGCAATGAGCTATGATTGCACCACTGCACTCCAGCCTGCATGACAGAGCAAGACCCTGTGTCTAAAAACAACACACTAGTGTGTGAGAGAGAAACGGAGGCTGCAGGAGAAGAAGGTTCTGAGCCAGGACAGGCAGCTGCATTTGGGATTCGTTCCTGGGGATCTTGAGGATGACAGTACAGGTGAATGGAGTGAGGCCTCTAGAGCAAGCCTCCACTCCGGCAACCACTTCCCTGATGAGCCTCCCTTGGGCCACCCTCATCCTTTTGGGTTCAGCATTGCCCTGCCCCCTGCAGCCACACCCTGGATATCTGTCCCTTTGGATCCCAACTGCCCTCTCCTGCACCCACTTACAGAAACTCAGCTGCCCCTGAGAGAGGTCTCATCTTCATCTGCACAGGTGCGTGAGGTGTCAGGAGGCAGGTGGCCTTATAAGTCCCTTCCGTCCTTTGTAAAGCCCCAGGGTGCAAGGGGTGGGGAAGCGAGGGGCGTGGGGGCACAGAGGAGTGGGCGCTCACCTCTCACTCGCGCCCTGCGCAGGTTCCACAAGCTGGAGAAGTGGCGGCGGCCGTTCTACCGCGTGCTGCAGGTGTACGAGAACGCGTCGGTGCTGCTGCCCGCCTTCTACAACACGCGCAACACCGACGTGTCCATCCGCGTCAAGTACGTGCTGGACGACTTCGAGTCGCCGCAGGCTGTCTACTACTTCCACCCACAGTACCTGGTCAACGTGTCGCGCTACTGGCTCAGCCTGGGCGTGCGAGCCAAGCGCATCAGCACTGGCCTCATTCTGGCCACTGCGGCGCTGGAGCTCTGTGAGGAGGTGCACCTCTTCGGCTTCTGGGCCTTCCCCATGAACCCCTCGGGCCTCTACATCACTCACCACTACTATGACAACGTCAAGCCGCGTCCCGGCTTCCACGCCATGCCCTCCGAGATCTTCAACTTCCTGCACTTGCACAGCCGAGGCATCCTCCGCGTGCACACGGGCACCTGCAGCTGCTGCTGAGGGTGGCTCACCAGGCTGCCCGGAAAGCGGCGCATTCTCTCCTGCTGTCCCTCCCGGTTGAACTGGGAGTCCCGAACCGGGCAGCGTGGGGACCTGGCGTTCAGACTGTCTCTCCCTCCGTGGTTCAGTTCTGTACTTGGATACTGGGGTGGGGAGGCAGGTTTGGGAACCGGGGCAGAGTCAGCTCTGTGCTGAGCCTCCTGGCCTGGCCCCCACCGGTGCATCCGCCCAGTGCCTCCACCTGCCCCGGCTAGCATGCTGCTGGACCACACCCCAAGATCAGGGGCCCTGGGGACTGCAAGTGAATAAAGCACATTTCCACCCAATTTTGTCATCCGAGAGAGAGCACAAACTGCAGACCCTTGTTGCAGCTAAAGGAAGGCCCTACAGAGAATGGAATCGAGGGCAGAGACAGGACACTTCACAGGACACTTGAGCACAGTCAAGATTTTATTCACACTTTTGGTTCCTGAGTTTTATATCGAGGACTCAGCTATGAATTGCTATCTAAATCTCAGAGCTTAGAGGCCAACCCAGTGACTAGACCTTCCAGTGAAGAAAGTGATCTCAAGAGGTCCAGGGACTTAACAGCCAAGCCACACCACCCGACACGTTCTTCCATGACACACAGAGAGATCTAATGCAAGGCCTGGGTTATGTCTTGGTTGAGACATCACCTGAGAGGCACCACATCCTTTCAGACACATCCTCGGACACACATGCAGTCTTGGTGCCCCCAGGTTCAATCCTACGTTAGTTCTTTTGATGAGAAGGAAATAAACCAAACCAGCCACTTGCACTATGGCTTCCAAGCCAATGTTATTGACTCAGTAAGTGCTTAGCGATTGACTTCCTCTTCTGTCTCCCTATTTTCAGCTCCATTTAAACCAGGAGTTATTTATAAAGACCTCTTCCTCTCATGTCTCTGAATCCTGCAGAATCCTGCTGTATCGTGTTCCTCAGTCGGAACCATAGGCTCTGGGCTGGAAAGCACTGACATGTCAGGTGGTGAGCTTAGCAGAGAGAAGCGAGTTGTGGCCTCCGACACCAGCATCACTGAGGCTTCTGCTGGGAAGACGGGACTTCTCACAGCCAAGCCTGGGCTTGGGGCAGTCAGTCGGGCTTAGGCAGAGAGGGGTTCACATGTCATTTCACACCTGAAATTAATTCCCTTTGCTTCTCCCTATGGTGTTTCCACCATAAATGGGACGGTGTCTAAGAGACACTTGGTGAACTGCCTTAGAACTTAGCTTTGTGGAACCATAGGATGTGAGTGCTGGGAGGAGGACTTCAGCCCACCTGCCTGGCTACCTGTCTCCCTCCCTCCTTCCTTTCTACCTCCCTCACTTCCTCTTTTCTTCCTCCCCTTAAACATTTCTGGAAAGCCTATTCTGCTTTGGTCTGTGGCGGGACTTAGGAAGACATGAGGATAAACAAAGGCATTATCTGTATCTTCTGGGGATGCAGGGCCCAGAGACTATAGGCCCAGTCCCACGTGCTGGGTGCTCTGGGAGGGTTAGGAGCTGTGAGAATATAGCAGGGAATGGCATCTGCTATCCAATCACCTCATTTGACAGGCCCCTTGGCTGAGCCAGTCAGGGATGAGGAGAGCGCAGGCTTTACCCCAGGCTTCCAGGCTCCTGATCTAGGGCTCCATTCTTGGCCAAACCTTTGTGTCTTGGCTTGTGCTTCCTGTGGTGGGTTGTTGTCGAGCCTGTGCCCTGTACACAACACTGTTCTCAATGCTGACTCTCACCTGCATTCCGAGCTCTGGTCCTGGTTGGGAAAACCTCAGGTGGCTCCGAGCCTCAGTCTGTTTAGCCAAGGGGATGAAATGAGCCCAAACACCTGCTAAACCAGGAAGAACTGCAAAGGACAGTGGATGGTTATTAACTTTCTTGAGCTCTGCCTATTTCTCCCAGGGAGGGAGTTTCTGGGAAAGATTCTAGTTAACTGAGATTTCTAGCCACTACATGGTTAATTGAACCCAGTTCTTGAAACCATGGCATATAAAAACTAGAAGGTTCTTAAAGACCATTGTGTTCCACTTAAGGAAGCAGGCCCAGAGCAAATATGTGACCTGGGTCAAGTCACGCCTGGGGCTTTACTGAGTGCCTGTTGTGGACAGAGCCCTCTACTGGAAGCCCTCTAGGTACTACTTATGTTCCAGATGGGCAGTGTTTGGGGGAGGCTCCCTGGTGACACAGACATCAGGATTCCCACAGCCGAGGGTGCTGCAGGTTGGAATCTTCCCCAGCCAGGGCCCTCATAGGAGCTGGGGATTGGAGCATCAGGATCCAGCCCACAGAGGAGTTGGGACACCTGGCTGCTGGCCATATTCCTGCCTGTGGGTCTTAGGGCCAGTCCTTCTTCTGCCTCCATGTCTCAGTTGCCTCATCTCTACAACTAGAAGCTTTGTAAAAATCTTCAGGGTCTGTACCGTCTCCTTATTTTGGGGGGACATTCATGATGAATGGATCTAAGTAATAAGTAATATTTCTTTTTATAATAGCTAGCATTTACCATGCTCTCATTCTGTGCCAGGCCGTCCGTTAAGCACTTTCCCTATATTATCTCCTGTAATCATCATGAGACCCCTTTGGGTAAGGAAGCTTCCATTGTACAGATGAGGAGACCGAGGCTCAGGGCAATTCTGGGACTTGCCCTTGGTCAGGCACCCAATGGAGGAAACTGCACCCACATCTGTAGAGCCCCGAAATCTGTGCTCCAAACCTCTGTCTTAGCTTCCCAGTCAGTGACACCAGAACATGAGGGATCCTGACCAAGATGCCCCGTGCAGGATAGTACGGAGCCCTCCTCCAGGGACAAATGCTCTGGGAGGCTGTCATTGTCCGGGAAGCAATCTGTGCTTATAGGTACCTCTCCCTAACCCTACCCTCTACAGCAGTAGTGACTTACCCACAGTGGCATTGGAGGGGAACTGAGGCCATCGTCACATTTTTAAGGTGAGGAAAGATGCCCAGAAATAGCACATGTTAAGTGACAACACGAATGATTTGCCTAGGGCTACATGGCCAGTGTTTATAAGAAAAACATTTTTCAAAGGCTCAGAGAGCCTGGTGTTGACTCTGGAAGCCTTCTGCCATGTTCCGCCACAGCCCTGTCACCACGCCACCATGCAGTGCAGACTACCCATTGAATCATTATTTAAGGGAAGTCGATTCCCTGTAAACAAAACAACCATCATGGCTTCCTTTGTGCTAAACCCACTGCTCCAGACTTGAAAGGCAGCAAAAACAAGTAAATGACTCAGTGCTTAGCCAAGCACAAAGAAAGGTGGCTCAAGGTCAGAGGCAGCCTCTGAGACCATTTCAGCAACACTGCTGCGGCAGCTCTGCCCACTAATCACCGGGTGCCCAGAGACAGCATGTGCTCATCGCCCTTGACTTTGTTGAGAGCAGGGAGGAAACAGAGCAGTGCTTAGAAACAATTGAGGCAGAGTAGAGTGCTGGCTTCAGACAGTCATTCGCCAATTTAGTGAGTGAATTGGTGAATAAATTATATTTATTGAGTGCTTATGTTGTGCCAGGCATGGTGCCAGGTGCCAGGGAACTAGTGATGAACAAAACGTCATCCTTGCCCTCTGGGAGTTTGTGGTCTGGTGTGTGTGTATGTACAGATGTTAAATGAAGAATCCCACAAACATACGTGGGAGCTGGTTGTGCTGAACACTGTCAAATCCAGTCTCAGGGACAGTTATCTGGGAGAGGAGGAGGAGGGGATAACCAAAGTCAATTCCGAATTCTGAAGGTTGGCAGCATAAAAAGTGTAGCCAGCAAAGCAGCAGATACTTCTCAGATATCATCCTTGACATCCGTGTAATATTTGAAAAGGTTGGCCTCTCTGGTCTTTATTGTTTGTTTGAGACAGAGTCTCCCTCTGTCACCCAGGCTAGAGTGTGGTGATGTAAATATGGCTCACTGCAGCCTCAACACCTGGGTTCAAATGATCCTCCCACCTCAGCCTCCCAAGTAGCTAGGACCACAGGCACGTGCCATTACTCCCAGCTAATTTTTAATTTTTTTTTTTTTTTTTGTAGAAACAGTTTTGCTATGTTGATGAGGCTAGTCTCAAACTCCTGAGCTCAAGCAATCCTCCTGCCTTGGCCTCCCAAAGTGCTGGGATTACAGGTGTGAGCCACTGTGCCCAGTCTCTCTGGTCTTTCTAAAGTCCTCTCCTCTTCTGTTTTCTAACTATTCTTCCCTGACTTTCCTCCTGTCTCGCTGAATGCTCCTTCTCAGGTTCCTTTGTGGATTCATCTTCCGTGAAGCTTCCTCAGGGTTCTCTTCTCTTCCTAGGAGCATTCCTGCAGAAATCTCATCTATTCACAGCCTTAAGTATCTCCTGCCCTGGCATCTTAACCCCTCTACCTGCAGGCCAGTCCTCCCTAGGAGCATTGGAAGCATGCTCACTGTGGCCTCCTGCATGTCTGTGTCTGCACAGCATCTCAGACCCCAACATGTCCTCAACTGGTATAGTTAAAAGAACAATCTGAACTCAGAGTCTCCTCCCACTACTTTGTAGCTGTGTGAACTTGGGGGAGCTCCGGAAGGCCCCGGAGACCCTGGACTCATCATCTGAAATGAGGACAGGATACCAACCTCAACAGCTGTTGCAAAGCTAAGTGAAATAGTGTTGTACAATGACTAGCACAGTGCCCAGCACAAACTAGACACTAAGCAAGCACAGGTTGCCTTGGCCCAAAACTTGGATCACCCTTGCCTCTTCCTTCTCCTTCACTCTTTATGTGTGTTTGTTCACCATATCTTGTCAATTCCAACTCATAAACATCCCTTTAAGTCATTCCCTCCTTGCATCCCCTCTGCTACTGCCCTAACCCAGACCCTTCTGATGGATCTTTCTGCTTTCAGAGAATAACCTTCCAAAAATACCTTTTGTGGGGCCCATTGCCTGCCTGTACCATAAACTTCAAGTTCTTTACCAAGTCATGCAGGCAGTGTCCCAAGCTGGCTTACTCACCTTCCCAGAGATCTTCCTGCCATCTCCCTGCCCTATCCCATACTATTCCAGGTGCCTTTGCACACTCTGTTGAAACACTTGGAATGGCCCTCACACTCCTAAGTTCCTCTCTCCTTCCTTTTATCTGACCACTTTTGCAGAAGTCAGGTAATGGCCCCCTGCATCCTCCCCTCTAGAGACCTGGGCTGGGCACTCTCTCCTCTGTGCTTCTGCTGCAACCGTCACCGACTCCGTTAGGACATCCTCATAGCACACAGCATAAGGGCCCCTGTGTCCTTGATAGAAGGTTTGCCTTCTCCCCAAGGGAAGACACGATATCTAAGCTCATTTTATACTGCCGGCACTGGCAGGGAAGCACATGCCGTGGCCACTCAACACCCGTTTACTAATGAGGTCCCTGGTTCCTGAGGGAACTCCAGCAGTTCGGGAGACCCCGCTAATAAACCGAGTAACACCTTGGGGAAATTGTCGGCTGAGGAGAGTCCTCTATTGATTTTTTTACCTAGCACATCCCAGAAGGCAGAGACTCCTCCTGCCTGTCCAGGGGAGCTTGAGGATCAGGAGGCTGAAGTGTCTGTCTAGTGGGGGCTTGTGGGCTCGGCTAGCCTCTTGTTTTCCCTCATTATAATCCTGCTCATCTGCTTTTTGCTGGCTAGCCAATCCTTTTTCCTCTAGTTTAAATGAAAGAAGGGAGAGATGTTTTCTTTGTTTCTTCTCTACTTCTTCCCTTCCTCAAAGACACAAACATGTCAGGATCTTACATCCCTGTGGCTGAGGCGCAGCCTGGGAAGCAATGTAAGAGGAATTTATCAACGGTGTTTCAAAAACTAGAGGAGCATGCTGAATGCTTTGGCTGGGAAACAGGTGAGCTGAGCTTTGCAGGATGTCTGCTCTGGATGCCCAGGGGAAGGCCATGAGCATGTTGTTGTTTCCCAGGGGAGAAAAGGTGCTGCTGCTCTGAGCTCAACACACGCCCTGACCTAGTCTCCTCCCTGCGAGGGGTGCACCGGTGGCCAGGGTGTGCCTTGTGCTATTGTTTAGAGGTCTAGTCAAACGAGGCCAGTCTGTGGAGGCTGATTCGATCCTACAGGGCATCCTAATAAACGCGTGTGATCGTCAAAGGGTAGACTACAGTAGGATGGCCTTCTGATGGACTGCATCAGAATCACCTGGGTGCTTGTTAAAACTGAACTGATAACCTGGGGTAGAGGTGGTGCCTAGGAATCAGCATGTGTGAGGCTCCTATCTGTTCCCTGAGCATACAACTGCTTGTGGTTCAGAAGTTGCCACCAGTTGAGTGGCCATGTATTGCTTGAAATTCAGACTGGAGCCTTGAGTAGGAAAAGAATGAAAGGAAGAATTCGGCACACAACCCAACTTCTGCCTTTTCTGTACATACAAATATAATATATAACCCGCTATGAACCTGGCAACAAAAATCAAGTGCTCGGGAATCTATAACATTTACAAAACTGGTTTTGCTTTAACACGAACAAAGATTTCTTTTTCATTTGTAATTATGATAAATACACATAACATAAAATGTATCATCTTAACCATTTTTAAGTGTACAGTTCAGTAATGGTAGGTACTTTCACATTGTTGTATATTCTGTCTCTGGAACTCTTCTCGTCTTGCAAAATGAAAACTTTAAACCCATTAAATGACAAGTCTTCACTTCCCCCTTCCCCAGCCCCTGGCAATCACAATTCTACTTTCTTTCTCTATGAATTTTACTGCTCTAGGTCCCTCATATAAGTAGAATCATATAATATTTGTCTTGCTGATGACTGGCTTATTTCACTTAGCATAGTATACCAAAGACTTCTTAAGTATAAAGAATCACTTAAGTGCAAGCAGTTCTCAAATGACATTAACTGTTTTGGGTGTCCCTAAAGCAGAAATCTGATTTTTGTTTTTGTTTTTGCCTTGGGCAGTTGTCCTGGGCTGGTGGTTGGGCCCTGGCTTCCTGAGACCTTGGCCTCTTTGCTGAGGAAGAGTGCAGACCTGGCCTTGCTCTGCCACCTGGGCTCCATTGTCCTGGCCAGCATGTCCTGAGAGACAATAGCCTTGTCCATCATTTAGAAGTCTTTAGATATTTTCCCCTGCACAGTCTCTTCTGAGAACCTTTCTTTCTTTTTTTTATTTCAAAGGAAAAAAACCAAAACCAAAAACATACACTTCCATGACTTAGCTATTGACCACAATAGCCAGAAATCAGTGACTCTCTCTTCAGTCGAAGATGGTTCCCGTGGCAACAAATCTCTCATTTCCTTCAACTAAATGATCTGCTCAGCTTTGGGGTAAAAGTCCTGTTTTCTCTAGAATTGCCATTTGCAACCTTGTGTGCACATAGGAATCACCTGGAAGTCTTTATAAAACAATCCCCAAGCCAGGTCCTCAGCTTCCTGGAGAATCTGATTCAGCAGGCCTGGGGATAGGGCCTGGTGTCCTTATTTTCAAAGATCTCATTAAGTGGTTCTGTCTCACATGGTTGGGAATCATTACCCTAAGGCAGGCGGTCGATGCCTTGGTGCACACTGTAGTCGTCTGAAGAGCTTTAAGAAACACTCATGGGACCCACCCCTTGACATTCTGAGTCAGGTGGCCTGAGATGTGACCTGAGTATTAGGATTTCACAAATTCTCCAGATGTTTCTAATGCGCAGCCAGCCTTGAGAACCACTATTCTAGGTCAGCAGTTCTCAAATTGGAGCCTGCCTCAGAATCTCTTGGAGAGCTCCTTGATTATGGGCCCCGCCCCAGGGTCTCCTTTGGTAAGGCCAGGGTGGAGCCTCTCTAACAAGTTCCCAAGTGATGCTGATGCCGCTCCAGGAACTGCTCTTGGAGGCTCCTGGCTCTAGATGAACCAGGTTTACCGAGGTTGGCGCTGTTCTGCTGCCCTGTTCTTTTTCCTGGTTGGGGGTTGGTGGACCCTTCCTTCCCCAAGTCTGATTCAGGCCTGAGACTTCTTAAAGGTATCAGCTTTTCTTTTTCTGAACATTTTAGCATTCAGATAAATACTATGACATATTTTTAAAGCAAAATAACATAGATTTCTTCTCCCAGGGCTAGGAGCCTCAGAGTCTGCCTGAATTAAGAATTTATCTGTGCCTAAGATTAGGATTCATTGTGTGATCTGAGCTAAGGGATTGGTAGGTCTGGAGCAATGGGTTCAGCCTGTGCCTGGGTGAGGGTCGCCTTGTGACCGGTGCTGGGTAGGATCTGAGTGCCACACTTGACCCTCTAGCAGAGGGAGGACCTGTCTGGCCCACCTGGGTGAAAGCCTGGCTTTCTGACGCAGACCCAGACCTCTGCCCACCTCCACATCTGTGCACAAACACGGAAGGTAGCAATGAGGAAACATACCACAGCACCAGGCCTGCCATAAGCCCAGGAGCTAGGGTTCAAGCCTCACTTCTTTATGCATTTCCTTTTCTATCATACTTTGGAACAGGCTTGAGCTGAAACCAGAGAGTTAGTACCTGGTTTCTGCCTCAGTCTATTCTCCCTCCTCCAAAGATGCCCCCAGCAACGTGGGCAACTTCAGCCCCCATGAGAGCTCAGAATTCCACATTCAGCCACAAAGTTGACAAGAACCTCTGGAGAGCTCAAAGACTTATTAAAGGTGGAAATGGTTACTGTTTTACTGAAGCAGGGTGAAAACACAACTCACTTCTTAGGATCAAACCCAACAAATTCACTCAGCCCCAAGGTAACCGAGGACTCAGTTGAAGGAAAATAATTTTGAGCCCCTGAAATAGAAGCTATAAAGCTGTGTATCAAGGGCCAACCATTTCGCTAACATCATATATCTCATGGCATTCGCTTTGATTTTAAATTCAGTTCTAGTGAACTTGGTACTGGTTTCTAGTGACAAAGCAAACTAAGAGAATGATGACAGGTGCTAGATAAAGCAAGAAGTGGCAGCTAATAGCCTAAATTGTGATGGCATTAAGAAGACCAAAACTAGCTTGTTCAATGACAGCTTGTCTTTAACAACAACAACAACAACAAAAATACCACTACATTAAGGATAAGAAAATATGGCCAAGCATGATGGCTCACATCTGTAATCCTAGCATTTTGGGAGGCCGAGGTGGGAGAGCACTTGAACTCAAGAGTTGACGACCAGCCTGGGCAACATGGCGAAACCCTGTCTCAACAAAGAATACAAAAGTACACCTATAGTCAGTCCCAGCTACTCAAGAGGCTGAGGTGGGAGACTGGCTTGAGCCCAGGAGGCAGAGGTTGCAGTGAGCTGAGATCACACCACTGCACTCCAGCCTGGGTGACAGAGCCAGACCCTGTCTCAAAATAATAATTAAAAAATACCAAAACTAAATACATATCTCAGAAACCATCAAGTAGCCTGAGGTCATTGGTCGTTTAGTCGGGAAGAAAGGGAGGATATGTTATCATAACCCCGAGAGAAACATAGCATTTCAGCTCGGTTCACCCTGTGACATCCAGGACATGCAGAGGTAAAAAAGAAATAAAAACGTTCCAACAATGCTCAATACACTGTCAAAGAAGGCAGGGCAGCGTTTTATCCACTTTAGAATTATTTCCATCCCCAAACACTTAAAATGCATTCACAAAAGGCTTGGTGCTTAAAAGATAAACCCTCCGTGACCTGAAAGTTCACATAAATGAAACAGTTCATGATCTGATGATGCAAGATAGGTGAGATGTGTAAACTGACTCTTTCTTTTTTTTTTTTTTTTAAAGACGGAGTCTCACTCTGTCTCCCAGGCTGGAATGCAGTGGCATGATCTCAGCTCACTGCAACCTCTGTCTCTCAGGTTCAAGTGATTCTCCTGCCTCAGCCTCCCAAGTAGCTGGGATTATAGGTGCCCGCCATTATGCCCAGCTAATTTTTTGTACTTTTAGTAGAGAAAGGGCCACCATTTTCGCCAGGCTGGTTGTGAACTCCTGACCTCGTGATTCGCCCACCTCGGCCTCCCAAAGTGCTGGGATTATAGGTGTGGGCCACCGCGCCCAGCCAAACTCACTCTTTTGAACTTAACATTTTCCCCCTGACATTGGAGTCTCTTCTGCTACCTCTCTCCTACGAAAAAAGGACAGTGGTGAGGACGGGTGGCGGGGGGACAAGCCCCTTCCACCTTGCGCCTCCGAGGGACTTTGCAGTGTGGGTGATTGTGTGGCTGGTCATCCTCTTTCTGCCCCTCTGATTCTGCTCGTGTTGTCCTTGTTGTGTGGGGCAGGATGGTCAGGACTTCAGCTAGGGCTGTGCAGGCTCTACAGTGACTCAGGCCTGGGTGTTTTTTGGTGAATTTAAGAATATGACCATTTTTGGGGGGAAAGTGACACTTCTACTCTCTCCACACTTTCACCATCCATTTTCTTACTGGACTTGGCTGCAGTCCTGCAAGGAGGACAGGGCAGAGAGTAGCAACCCTCCTTGCCGAGGCCCAGAAAGATAGCATGGTATGCCCAGGGCACCTGTGGTGGGTGGCGGATGTCTCCTCTTGGGTGCCCAGGCTTCCTCAAGGTGGGAGGGACTGGAGGGCAGGGGATGGGGGCCAGTGTCCCCCTGTAGCCCTCTAAGGCACCTTTTTCTCCCCTCTGAAGTTGTTAGGCTGATCTGGAGTCTGCTCCAGGCCTGGGCTTCACCCTGGCCTCGTGCCCTGCCCAGCACCTGTGTGGAGGGAACTGTTCATATTCATTCCTGTTTGGGGGCCAAGCTCAGGGCACCCGAACCAGCAGCCTTGGGTGGCTGAACCCAGTGGGACAGAAGGGAGGCAGTTGTATCTGGCAGAGTTACCCAAGGCCACAGGCCTAAGCAAAGCAGGAGAGTGGGGCAAGCTGTGGTCAGGGACCGTGGTCCTGGCCCCCTGCTGCTCTGGCCATGTGGGAGGAAGCTGGGGGTTCCCAAGTGGCAGCTCCTGCCAGCCTACCCTGGACTCCTGAGCCCGTTCTCCTGTACTCTTCTCCAGTGGGACATCTGGCCCTCACTGTGGCTGGCTTCTGGGCAAGTCCCTCTGCTCAAGATCACTTTGTGGGGCAGCTGGTCCCCCCGGGACTCCCACACTCTGCACATACAATTTAGGGACCTGGCAGGGTCTTGGTGGCCTATAGCTTCCCTTTCTGGACCTGACTAGCCTCCCATTAGAGAGCCATAACTCTTCTTCAATACAGTGTTGTTTGAATTGTGAAATATATGCATTTGTCTATGTATTTTCTTAAAAATTAACACTTTATCTCAATAAGCATACAATGGATTGTTCAATGGTACAGTTTGGAGCCAATCCCCTGCCACTTCCCTCCCCAAATAAAGCCAGGACAGATGCTGGAGTCAGCACGGAAGCTGTGGAAACCTTTTGCCCTGGAGCCAGGTGCCTGTGGCTGTGCCTGGGTATGGCTTCAGCCCAGGCTTGGTGTCAGTTTCCTGGCAGCACTGCCCAGGAGCCCTCATGAAAGCAACCGGATCTTTCCCTGAGTGGCTGGTGCACGGGCTCATTTCTGAGTGGCCTCCTGCATGTGAAGAAAAAGTGGCCAAGTGGCATCCCTCCCTTCCTCAGCCCCTTCCCTCCCTTGCTTTCCTCTCAATGAGCCGAGTCACACTGCACCACGCTCCGTGCAGCCTTTCCCGATGGAGAAGAGAAGGGAGGCCCCAGATGTCCTTTGCTGGGATGTGGAGAAACACCATCTATATGAAAAGCCCCTTGCTTGCTCTTCTGATTTTCTCTCTCCCCTGGCCCTGGAGAGAAAGGCTGTGCCATTCAAAGACAGTTTGGGGACATGGGGGCTGCAGGCCTGATCTTATTTGTATGCAAATTTTGTTCTGGGAGCAGTGGTTTATACAAACTCCTGTAGCATAATTCCAGCTTGTGTGTGGCTGTCTTTGAGTAGTGATTCTGAAGTGATGACTGTGATGCTACACCTAAAAACATCATCAGGGTACTTTGTATCTGTCACTGTGTTTGAATGGCCCTCAGTTTCTATCTAATAAAACCAGTCAAATGGTTCATCTAGCAAAGACTCTGGCTGTGGCCGTGTGTGTGTGTGTGTGTGTGTGTGTGTGTGTGTGTATGCATGTGTGTTTTTGTGTGTGTTTATGGGGATTGGGCTGCACTGGGCTGACAGCAGCACAGCCCAATGTGGGGAGCTGCCAGGTATTGTGAAGAGCCCATGGCCACCCTGGGCAGACTTTTGGGCAGTGTTGGGGGCAGATGAGAATCAGGAGACCTGTGGGTAGCTGGCAGGAGTAGCCATCTGACCCAGGGAGTAGATGGGCTCACAGCAGGGGCTTAGAGCCCAGATCAAGATCAAGATCAAGTTGAGTGGCATGCTAAATTGACAGTATACAAAGGTGTACAATGACACGGAGAGAGGATTCTGGAGCTTCAGCAGGAGGAGGGAGGGCCCCTGAGGGCTGGAGTTACCTGCCTTGAGGGCTGGAGCTGCCTGGGGCAGGTGAGTTGGAGATGCACTCGTAACTGGAAGCAGATCCCATGGCTATGCAGACCTACCTTTCTCTAAGCAAAGCAGCTCTATCGAGGTCCAAAGTCACACTAAGGGCATCTGAGCACTAATTACCCATTTGTAGAGAGAGAGAAAACAAAACAAAACAAAACAAACAAACAAAAAAAACTTCGTTCAATGCCAATCTCCTTGAGTGTATTTAAGACAGAATTATATCAAAAGTTTTTTGCATTTGTGTGCAAAATACCTAGTTTGAGCCTGTTTGCCCCATGAAATGTAATTAACATTGCTTGGAGTCCCCAGATCTGCATCTTGGAAAAGCCCAAAGCCTTCCCCATGATTTCTGCAAATTCCCAGGGACTGGTGTTTCCACGACCCCACTGCCTTCAGACTCCTGCTTTTGGGCATGTTTCTGTTTTGTATTGTTGACCATCCAGATATTAGATGCTGCCCTTTCCTTAATATCTGTGATGGCGTAGTGTGTCCCAGAGTGTGGTGGGAAGCAGGGGGAACAGGATCGAGACCGCTTCAAACATCCTGAAAAGGAGACAGCCCAGCTGTTGGCCAAGTTTCTGGTGTGGACACTCCTCACGACCTTGGCCTTACCCTACCTCTCTGGCCACCTCTTCCCTCTTGGCCTTCCTTTTCTTATCTCTCCATCTCCCCATTTCTCTCTTTGGAGCTATTGAATCATTCTCTGTTTGCTTGGTCTCCTGCTGAGCCTGGGTCTCTGCTCACCTTCCACCTTCCAAAGATATGTTCTCAAAGAAGAGCATTTCCTGTCTAAGATGAATTTTGGTGACAGCTGTAAGATGTTCAAATGTTCAAATGTTTCATTATGACAACTGTAAAATGTCGGACACTCAAGCAAGCAATGACGGAACCTAAGGATACTATTGGAGGGTCATCTCTGAGACCTGGGCATTGCCTTTTTTTTTTAGATAGGGTCTCGTTCTGATACTGAAGCTGGAATGCAGTGGGACAATCTTGGCTTACTGCAACCTCCGCCTACTGGGCTCAGGTGATCCTCCCACCTCAACCTCCTAAGTAGCTGGGACCATAGGTGTGCACCACCATGCCCAGCTAATTTCTCTATTTTTATTAGAGATGAGATTTTGCCATGTTGCCCAGGCTGGTCTCAAACTCTTGGGCTCAAGCCATCCTCCTGCCTTGGCCTCCCAAAGTGCTGGGATTATAGGCATGAGCCACTGCACCTCGCCTGTCTTCTGTCTATCATAGTAAGAAAAAGAGCTGACAAACAGGGAAGTGGAACTTCAATACATATTTTTGAATGAATGAATGTATGAACGAGCTGAAGATGAAAGGTGATTATAGTTTAATAAATATTTATCAAATACACATTATTTGTCACTTCAGTCATTCAACAAATATGTTTTGAACCCCTGCTTTAGGTCAAGCTACTTGAGTATTTGAGAATACAAGAGTTTGCAAATGCACATTCAATCACTGCATTCATGGAACATAGTGTCTGACCAGAGAAATACAGGTAATCAAAAAAACCTCATTGCTAAATGTTTTGTTATAAACCATACTACAAAGGAACATGCAAGTGCTATGAGAGGCTCAGACAGGTAGCCCTGAACTGGGATTGAGCACCAAGGGGGGCTTCCCAGGAGAGAGGGTTAGCTAGGTGGAGTTGTGGGGGATGCAGTTCCAGGCAGGAGAGAGCTTAGGACGCTCATGGAAGGCCAGCGCGCTCCTACCCGGAAAAGGCGGGGGACATGGTGGGAGATAAAGTTGGAGAACTGGACAGAGGTGAGACCCTGTGGGGAAAGGTGGCCCCATAACCAATACTGATTTTGATTTTAAGAGAATCAGCTAGTCCTTGAAGGGTCATAAGGAGGAAGAGGACATGATCAGACTGACACTGAAAAAGCTCACCCTGGCTGCAGCGTGAAATGTGAAACTGCTGGGGCCCAGAGTGCTTGAAAGGAGGTCATTTAGGAGGCTGCTGCTGGTGGTGAGAACCAGGGCGATGGGTGATGTAGGATGGAGCGAAGGGGATAGGGCTGAGAGCTCCCAAGGAGCCAGATGGATAAGCAGGCCAGTGACAGATGATGATGGGGGTGGGGGAGGAAAGGGCTGTGTCACGGATGACGCTTCTCAGCAGGGGCACGGAAGTCTAAGACATCAGTCCCACTTGAGAATGGGATTGCTTACAGGAGGAGAGAGATCAGCAAGTGTAACTAGATACGAAGAGGGGAGTTTCAACCAAGGCATCAAGCTACGATACTGCCGCTCTGTAAGGAGGCCCTAGACCACATACAGAGCTTTCAGACAAACCAGCCGAAAACCAGTTAAACTGTTCTTGGGCCCTTCTCAAAGATTAAAGATATAAAAAGGATGACAGAACGCTGATAGAATCGTTGATTTTTTGTTTTGTTTTGTTCTTTTTTTGAGACAGGGTCTTGCTCTGTCACCCAGGCTGAAGTGCCATGGCACCATCATGGCTTACAGTAGCCTTGACCTCCCAGTCTCATGAGAGTCTCCCACCTCAGCCTCCTGAGTAGCTTGGCTAATTTTTTTATTTTTTGTAAAGATAGGGCCTTAGTATGTTTCTCAGGTTGGTCTGGAACTCTTGGGCTCAAGTGATCCTTCCTCTTCAGCCTCCCAAAGTGCTGGGATTATAGGTGTGAACCACCACACATGATCCGCATTGATTTTTTAAAAGGATTTCATGGAGAAAACTGGGCCAGGAACCCCATCCCCAAGGTAGAGGTTGGGGGGGTCAGTGCTTCCTCCTGACTCCAGGCTTAGCGAGAAGGGCTCTCACAGGGCCATCCAGAGAGTTTGCTGTGGATTCCCCCAGGTGGGTCCCAGAGCACCGGAGCTGGCGCCCCACTGTAGCCTGAGGAAGCTGAAGGGGCCCAGAGCAGCGGAGTTGGGCTGATAGAGGGTCAAACTGGGATCAGTCCTGGTGGTGGGGATGTGTGCTTAAAAGTCAGCTAGAGGTCTTTGGAAGGGGTAAGGGGACTTTGGCAGTGGGAGGCTATCGGGTGTAGTTCTGGAGCAGAAAGTGGAGGTGGGATCAGGAGAGGCCCATGTCAGGGGATCCTGGTCAGAGGGGAGCCTGGGAATAAACCCACAGGCCTTCCCACAGAAGAGTTGGCTTTAAACATCCGTGAGGACCACAGGAATACGTAGAGTCCTCTCGTGAGAGTGACCCAACCCTGCGGTGGGGGTGGCTGGGGCACATGTCAGAACCCGCAACTACCAAGAGCAGGAGGAGGTCAGCAGAACAGGAGGTGACTGGCCCCTTCCCTGGATAGCAGCTGAGCTGCCAGGCCTGGCTGAGGAAGAGACATGGAAAAGGCTGAGTTTCGTGAACATCCAGTGTGGGCTCCTACAGGCTCTACACAGCTCTAATTGTTGACTTGAGACAATGTTCATCACTTTTAGGGTCTGTAAAACTTTTAAAAGATCTGAAGGTGATCCACCAAACTGTCACAGACCAAGGGAAGGACGGTTCTCACTAAGCAAAAATAAATGTGCTTTTTATCGTGTCTGGGAGTCCTGCCTCTTAGAGGTACTGGGTACCGAAGTAATTACAAAATGATGAGCTGTGTGCAACAACTGAGGTACGAGCAAAGGAGAGAGGAACTTGAGGAGCTGGAGGAAGGTTTTACAGAAGTGACTGCAGACTGGGCCTTGGATTGCATGTTGGAACTTGCCACTGAGGGAAGGCAAGGCATTACAAGCAGATGGATCTGAATCTGAAGGTCAGCAAGAAATGAGTTTGCATATGGTCACACAGGGTGGGGTGGGGTGCAGAGGACAGAGGCAGCACCAGACTTTGGGGGGACTTTGCAAACAGGGCTAAGGAATTGGTCATTTGTTTCCTGGAAGAGAAGGTAACAAGGAAATAATGTGTCCTCACATCAATTTTCTGGAGAAATGATTCTTGCAGGTGAACTGTAGGAATTCCAGCCTGAGTGAGGTGGGAGTAATTTGCTGGGTGGCCAGTAGGGGTGTGATCCCAGTGAGAGAGGTGGGAGGAGAGGACTAAGGCAGTGGCACTGGGAAGAGAGAGGAGAGGTCTGATTCCAAAAATGGGGTCTGTCTGCCATTGACAATGAGGGGACTGGGTGTGCTTTTGATCGTTACAGTGAGGCCATCAGAAGAGCAATGGGGTTGGTGGAAATGGGGCAGGTTGGAACCAGTGTGGTTGGAGAATGGGGTAAGGAGGTGAGAGCCCGCAGGCCTTGGAGACAGGTTACGGTTTTGTCCTAAGGTTAGCAAAAGCCACTGGAGCACATAAGCTGGGGAGATACATGATCTGATTTATTTTTAATAAAATCTGCTTTGAGCAGAGTGGGTTGGAGCGGGGCAGAAGTGGTTGAAGGCTCACTGTTCCAACACTCTGAGTAGCTGAATCCAGGGAGAAGGCTTGCCCAAAGTGGCTGTGGGAACTAACATTTCAGTGAACCAGAAAGCCACCAACCTCACAACACTGCCTCACTCTCCTGCTCCCATAGGAGGAGATGCCTCATTTTGAGACATCAGATTAGCTGGTTACCTTGAGAAATAAGGGGCACGTAGTCGGTGGGGAGCTGTGGTGGGAGCCGGAGCTGCCCGGACATGCGTGTATGTTATTTGCATCAATGTATGCTCACTATCACCACCTTCCCACTACATATTTGTAATTCACTCATTCATTTACTTTCAAAGGTCACGTTCCTTTTCTGCTAGGCACTGGAGGCACACAGGACTTGCTTAGAAAAACTGAAGTCTGAGGGAAAAAATAGGCAGTTGGGATGGAGTGAATCATTGGTCTCAATACTTCACCCCTCACTGTGTCCACACCCCCTCCCATGTAACTTTACAGCCCCCAAAATAGAGAGCACTTCCTTGCCTCTTGACTCTGGGCTTAGATGTATGTGTTGACTTGTTTATCGAAAGGGTGTCAGCAGGTGTGATGTAACTAAAAGGCCTCCCAGGTGCTTGCATCTCCCTATGTTGCTGCTAGTCCCAAACTCCTCGGCTCAAGCGATCCTCCTGCCTTGGCCTTCCAAAGTGCTGGGTTTACAGGTGTGAGGCACTGCACCCATCAGGCCTGTTTTCCGATCCTACAGTTTTACCTTTTAGAGAATGTTACATCAATGTAATCACACAACATGTATTTTTTCTGACCACTTTTCTGCACTTAGTATAGTGCTTTCCAGATGCATCCATGTTGTAGCATGTTTCCCTACTCCCTTCCTTCCTATTATTGAGTATTATTGCCTGTACAGATGTACCTCAGTTTGTTTACCCACTGGCCAGGTGATGAACGCCTGAGTTTGTCCAGTTTTTGGTTATGAATAAAGCTTCTATGAACATTTACACACAGATCTTGTGTGGACATCCTTTTTCATTTCTCTTAGGTAAATACCAAGGAGTGGGATTTCTGGGTTGCATGGGTAGTATTTGCTTTGCTTTATTTTCCAAAGTGGCTGTACCATTTCACACTGCAACTAGCAGTGTGAGAGTTCTAGCTGCTCATGTCCCTATCAACTCTTGGTATTTGTGATGGTTAATTTTTGGTGTCAACAGGACTGGATTAAGGATACCTAGAGAGCTGGTAAGGCATGATTTCTGGGTGTGTCCGTGAGGGTGTTTCTAGAGGAGACTGGCATGTGAGTCAGTGAACTGAGTGGGGAATATGTGCCCTCAATGTGGGTGGGCACCATGCAATCGACTGGGGCCCCAACAGAACAGAGAGGCAAAGGAAAGGTGAATGTTTTCTTTCTCTCCTGGAGCTGGGACACCCTTCTTCTCCTGTCCTTGGGCATCAGAACTCTAGGTTCTCCAGTCTTTGGACTCTGGGACTTGCCCCAGCACCCCCTCACCACCAGTTTCTCAGGTTTTGGGCCTGGGACTGAGAACTACACCATGGGTTTCCCAGCTTCCCAAGCCTTCTGACTTGGACCCACCACACTACTAGCCTTCCTACATCTCCAGCATGCAGACTGCCTGTTGTGGGACTTCTCAGCATCCATAATCCCATGGGTTAATGCCCCTAGTAAGCCTTCTTTCATATATCTATTGATCTGTCTACCCTAGTGGTTCTGTCACTCTGGAGAACCTTGA
Organism: Theropithecus gelada; assembly: GCF_003255815.1. NCBI lineage: Eukaryota > Metazoa > Chordata > Mammalia > Primates > Cercopithecidae > Theropithecus > Theropithecus gelada. The sequence continues at coordinate 38,777,337 of NC_037686.1, read as the reverse complement.
AATAATATAGAAATAATATGAAATTATTTCCCTGACCTCCTAGCCAGTGTGTTCCAGTACCATGGGATTCTCTAAAAATATTTTGATTTCAGCTTTTAAAATTCTAAGAAACAGCCGGGCGCAGTGGCTCATGCCTGTAATCCCAGCACTTTGTGAGGCCGAGGCGGGCAGATCACAAGTTTAGGAGTTCGAGACCAGCCTGACTAACATGGCGAAACCCTGTCTCTACTAAAAATACAAAAATTAGCCGGGCGCGGTGGCTCACGCCTGTAATCCCAGCACTTTGGGAGGCCGAGGTGGGCGGATCACAAGGTCAGGAGATCGAGACCACAGTGAAACCCCGTCTCTACTAAAAAAATACAAAAAATTAGCCGGGCGCGGTGGCGGGCGCCTGTAGTCCCAGCCACTCAGGAGGCTGAGGCAGGAGAATGGCGTGAACCCAGGAGGCGGAGCTTGCAGTGAGCCGAGATCGTGCCACTGCACTCCAACCTGGGCGACAGCGTGAGACTCCGTCTCAAAAAAAAAAAAAAAAAACAAAAAAACAAAAAAACAAAAAAACAAAAAAACAAAAATTAGCTGGGCGTGGTGGCACGTGTTTGTAATTCCAGCTACTCAGGAGGCTGAGGCAGGAGAATCACTTGAACCCGGGAGGCAGAGGTTGCAGTGAGCTGAGATCACACCGCTGCACTCCAGCCTAGGCGACAAAGCGAGACTCCGTCTCAAAAAAGAATTCTAAGAAACGTTTTGTTGTCTTTTCCCTGAATGGGTACTCGTGTAAAATGAGTTTTCTCAGTAGATTCCTAGTGATCCTTAAAGGAAGGACTCTTCCTGAAGAATCCAGGTGTAAACAGCAGCGGTCAAACCACGTATTGCCAGAAGGGGGCGCGCGTCACCCACTATTAAACTTCACTCCTGGTCCTCAGCGGACTTTGAGTTGCCTCAAGGGCGGCCCCTCAGCTGAATAGGGAAGGAGGGAAGATTGATCTTTCCTGGGTGGGAACGTTCGGGGTTAGAGATGCCTCCCCCTAGTGGAAGATTTGAATGGCTCCAAACAGCAGGGCAGGACCAAAGCTGCCCCAGGCTGCCGGGTAGGCATGTGAGTGCAGACTGCTGCTCAGGCGTCCCCTCCAAGTCCTCTCCTCCTCTCCACCTGAAATTCTCCTTTAGAGTCACTACTTTGGCTTAGAGGACAAAATCACACGTGTTGCTTGTAGAGGGCTCCTGTCAGCACACCTAACATACCTGGGAAGCGATGCAGGGCCCCTCAACACAGCTGCACATGAAAGTCACCAGGAGCTTTGCAAACTGGAGCCCAGGCTGCGTCCCAAACCAAGCAAATCAGAATCTTTGGGGATGGGACCCACGCATTAGTATTCAACACCTCTCCGGGGGATTCTGGTGTGCAGCCAGGGCTGTGCGCCCTGGGGTAGGAGCTTGCTGAGACTCTCCTGTGAGTCCAGGTGAGCTGATCGATTTCGTGAGTTCACCTGGGAAGGCATCAGCTAAGATGATGTTTAAACTTTAGTGCATATAATGCTCACCTGGCAGGGGCAGTGGGGAGAGTTGTCTGAGTGTCTGTGAGAGGTGCCCTAGCTTTCCTCGTGCCCAGCGGCCACTTCCGGAAGCCCGCAGTCTTGGGGAGATGGAAGCAGAGAGAGAGAACGAGAAGGATCCAGTGAGAACCCCGCCTGCTCCGTAAGGCGATCAGAGGTCATGAATAATGGAGAGAAACGGGGGCCTCTGAGTCCTGGGAGCCTGGCTGATTCCGGGACCCCGCCTTCCTCAGGAGGGTCCTGTGTGGGCTGTGAGGCTTGGGAGATCTCCTGGGTGAGGAGCCCTCACCTGTCCCTGGGGTGGCCTGGAGGGATCCCAGGTGGCCCCCTGGCTGTCAGGCCAGGTGGGAAGTGGACGCCAAGGGCTCCGTGTCACCTGATTCTCCATGGGGAGGAGAGGGGGCTGGTGGGGAGGGGAGAGAGGAAGGAGGCCAGCCTGCCCTGAACGCCATAAATAAGTGATGAGGCCCAAGGAGAAGCCCCAGGACAGGTACAGAGGAGGAGGTGGCTCACCAGAGGGTGGTGGGAGGGGACAGGGACAGGAGGTTCAGAGATAAGGCACTGAGGTTCAGCTCAGGAGCCAGAGAGGGCAGAGGGAACAGCGTCTTGGGCACGGGGAAACCAAGAAAAGGGGGTACTCTGGCCCACCCAGGCCTGAGCTACAGGAGGGCCGTGGGCGCCAGAGCCCAGGGAGGAGGTCTCAGGTTCCCGCAGGTGTGAGGAGGCGGCACAGTGAGCCCGCGAGCGCTGGGAAAAGGCAGCCGACAGAATGATGCCCCAGAAGAAAAAGCGGAGGAAGAAGGACATCGACTTCCTGGCCCTGTACGAAGCAGAGCTGCTGAACTACGCCTCGGAGGACGACGAGGGGGAGCTGGAACACGAGTACTACAAGGCCAAAGGTGCGGGGTCCCAGCCTGGGGGCGTGGGTGGTGCAGCTGGCTGCGGTGGGCGGGGGTCTGTTCCTGGCTGTGGGGGAATCATTCTAAGATTTTGGAGCAAGCCCTTTCTCACTGATTATCCCATGTGTCTATCCCACATCCCCTCAGAGTAAGAAGGCAGGCATTATGCGGGGTGGTGGGGTCCCTGTTGTACATACAGGTGGAGCTACTTGCCTTTAGCCCCCGATTCTCAGTGGAACAGAATAGACTAGAGCCGCAGTGCCCCACGGCCCCATGTTCTCCAGCTCCTGAACGTCCCCAAAGCCACGTTCCAGTCTGGTCCCCGAGAATGTGGTCTGCATCAGGCAGAGCACCCTGAACTTCGGGGGGCATGAAGGGATGTCTTGGGGAGGAAGCCTGACCCCTCATCCTACGCCCACGGTGGTTGATGGAGATGGGGAGCCTGGGGCTTTGCAAGGAGATGTCCGTCCCATATGTAGAGGGCAGCCGGTGCTCTGGACCCCAGGGCCTTGTCCTTCTAGTCCCATCTTTCCCTGGGCCACACGAGATCTGCTTGAAATTGCTCTAACTCCTTGCCAGGTAAACCAAAGAAGAGGTGAACTGTGACCCTGGAGCTGGTTTTGGCCTGCAAAGTTTAAGTTGTTTTTTTCCTTTCCTGTGTTTTGAAATCTTTTTGTCTGTGAATGCCGATAGGCTGTGGACATCCAGTTTATCACAGTCTCCACCACTCCCTGTCATCTCATACTAGGTCTGGTTTACTTATCGATGCTGCCTGCCTGGTCTCTGAAGCCACTTAAATTCTCAGTGCTGACTCCAAAGTGGCTCGCTAGTCCCTGCAAGCACCATATTCATCCATGCATTCACTCACTCATTCATTCAACAAGTATTTATTGAATGTGTGCCCTGTGCCTGCCCATGGCCTTGTTTGTCCTCCCCTTTCTCCCTCTTCCTGTCCTCACTTTGAAAGCCCAGCTCAGATCCCATCTCTTCCATGAAGCCCTCCTTGATTCCAGTCCACCACGAGTTCCCTGATTATACCCAATTCATAATTGTTCCATTGTTTCCTGCAAAGCTGGTGTGTCTGGCTTGCAGCCACAGACACCCTAAACTCTGTGAGGGCGGGGCCTTGCTGTTCTTGTCTTTAGTCCTCTTTGTTCAGCCCCTGCGCAGACCTGGGCTCAGAGGAGGTGGTCTCAGCTGGGGTCAGGAAGGCTGTGGCCCCTTTCCAGGTACAGGATCCTGGGCATCTCCAGGGATAGAAGTGGGGGCTGTAGTAGACGGAAGTGGGCCCAGGACAAAGGAAGCATTGGCCACCTTCTAACAGCACACATGCCTCAAGCTCTGACCCACTTGTGAGGAGAGGGGCTGGGAGGTGAAACATCGGGAAGGCATCCCCACCATATGTGCTTGGCTTCCAGGTGACTCTCCCCAGCCACCGTGACTGCTGGTGAGATCATTCTAGAACCTCTCACAGCCAGCACACTATAGACTTTTGTTTATAGGCTCTGCATGCCTCAGCGTGGCCACAGTGATCCTTCTTTTTACCCTTTCCGAAGCCCTTTTACTAATGTTCTCATGTTTGATCCTTAAGATCCCTTAGCACAGTCAAGGCAGGCAGATTAGTATACTTCACAAGTTAAAAGAGTGAAGCCCTGAGACATTAAGTGACTTGAGCAAGGTCACAAACAGGGTGGACCACAAGGACCTCAAATATCTTTTTCCAGGCAAGTGCCCCATTTCATCTCGATTCTGCCAAATAGGATCATGCACCATGCACCAGGCACTGAGCTAAGCACTTTATTCATGTTAGCCAATTTCATCTTCACGATGACACATTGAGGCAGATGTGTTATATCCTTTTTTTCAGTTGAGGAATCTGAAGCACAGAGAGGTTAAGTAACTTGCTCAAGATCACACAGCTAGTAAATAGCAGAGTTAGGATTTGAATCCGGCTGGTCTGGCTGGTCCTTGCTCTTGTACTGCCCAATTTTGACTGCAGTAAAAATAGCTGGAGAAGAACAAGTGGAGGTGGGTGCCACGCTGACATTTCTAAGGGAACCATGGACTCTCCTGTCTGTTGCAGGGTACTGCCTATAAATGTGGATGATGCTAATGGTGGTCACATGCTGAGCTCCAGCTGTGCTGTCATCGTCATCCTCAGTGCTAGAACAACGGGTCCCCTACTTCCTTTGAACTCTGGGCTCTGGTGTTAGATGGAGAGTCTTGATGAGTGTGATGGGGAAGAAGAAGGAGGGAAGAAAAGCCTAGGTGTTCCTTCTCTCTTCCTTAGGCTGCCTTCTGGCTACCCTGGGGTTCCCCAGTAACCAGAGGGAGGAGAGCAGCTCGCTTAGTGCTTTGAGGGCAGGCTGAACCAGGCACATTGCTCTGTCTCCTAAGACAGGGCCCATGATGGGAAGAACAACCCATTCCAGAACTGGAGAGTAGAAGGGGCCTCAGAGGCCATCCCGCACAGGCTTCCAGCCCCGGAGGCATCTCCTCTCCTGCCTCCTAGACAGAGTCCCCCAGCATCTGTTGGGATATAAATTTTGCAAGGCAGCTTCCTTGGGGATGTTGTCAATGGAAATGATAGCAATGATTTCTTTTAGTCCATTGGTGTTGCTATATCAGAATACCTGAGACTGGGTGATTTATAAAGAACATACATATTTTTTTTCTTCCTCAAAAGTTCTGGAGGCTGAGAAGTCTGTGATCAAGGTGCCAGTATCTGGTGAGAACTTTCTTGCTGTGTTCCCACATGGCAATAGGCAGAAGGACAAGCCCCTTTATAAGGGCACCTAATCCCTTTCATGAGGGGGAAGCTCTCATGGTCTAATCACCTCTTAAAGGCACCACCCCTTAATACTATCACAATAGCAACACCTGAATTTTGGAGAGGACACATTCAAACTATAGTAATGGTGATGATGATGATAGTAACCACTTATGAAATGCCTATCTTTTCATGCAACTGTGGAAGAATGTCTATAAGGTAAATTCCCAGAAATGTAAATTCTAGGTCAATGAGTTTAAGCATTGAAAGCTATTTTACTTAATCCTTATCACAGTCCTTCAAGGAGGAATTTATTCCCACTTCAGAGATGAGGAAATTGAAGCTTAGTAAACCATTTGCTTGAAATCACATAGCCAGTAATGGTAGAACTGGGCTTCAAATCCTGGTCAGTTTTGTTCCACATTCATTCATTGATTGTTTCATTCATTCATATGATCATTCATCCAGGTAATTATTTGAGTACCTCTCATGTGCTGGGCTGTTGCTAAGAGCAACATTCTGTCGCAATTGACAATTCTTTTTGCTGCCTAGGAGACTTTATTAGAGGGGGTCTTCCCATCTGGAGTCCAACAGAATTCTGTGTCCTCTACAAGGTATCTGTCTTCTAAAGATAGTTCTTCAGTTATTTGAATTGAGTTTTTCTTTAAATTATAATTTTAAAATTGAGCAATAATGTATATACAGTACAAAACTTATGAAGGTACAGTAACACATTTTTACATATGCATACACTTGTGCAACCACTATTCAGATCAGAATATGAAACATTTCCAGCCCCCAGAATGCTCCTTCACACCCCTTCTCAGAGGCAACAAATCTCCTGATTCTGTCATCATAGATTAGTCTTTTTCTTGTTCTTAAACTTTTTTTTTTTGGGAGATGGAGTCTCGCTCTGTCACCCAGGCTGGAGTGCAGTGGTGCGATCTTAGCTCAGTGCAAACTCCACCTCCCAGGTTCAAGGAATTCTCCTGCCTCAACCTCCTGAGTATCTGGGATTACAGGTGCGTGCCACCATGCCCAGCTAATTTTTGTATTTTTAGTAAAGACGGGGTTTGACCATGTTGGTCAGGCTGGTCTTGAACTACTGACCTCGTGATCCGCCTGCCTCGGCCTCCCAAAGTGCTGGGATTACAGGTGTGAGCCACCGCTCCTGGCCTGTTCTTGAACTTTTAAATGGAATCATACAGTGTACACATTTGTGTGGGTCTAGCTTTTTTTCCAGCATTATATCTGATTTATCCATGTGTGACACATTATATAGTTTGTTCTTTTTTTATTGCTGATTACTATTGCATTTGATACATACACCACCGTCTGCTTAGCCATCCCATTGTCAATGAACATTTGGGTTATTTCTGGGGTTTTTTTGTTTGTTTGTTTTTTGTTTTTCGCTATTACAAGTAAAGCTACTACAAATCTGGTACACATATTCTGATGAACACATGTACTTGTTTCTCTTAGATTTATAATTGGAAGTGGAATTGCTGGGTCACAAGTGAGCATATGTTTAGTTACCAGTGCTTGGATCAATTTACATGTATGAGAGTGACAATGACTCCACATTCTTGCCCATACTTGGTATTGTCAGTCTTCTTATTTTTAGCCATTCTGGTGGGTACATGGCAGTATCTCATTGTAGTTTTAATTTGCATTTCCCTGATAAATAGGCTGAGAACTTTTCCATATGTCTATTGGCTATGTGGCTATCCTCTTTTGAGGCATGCCTGTTTAAGTCTTTTGTCCATTTTTCAACTTTATTGAGGTATAATTTACTTATAATAAAATGCATCTATTTTAAATGTTCTGTTTGATGAGTGCTACATTCTTGCATCCACTAGGAAATCAATATATGGACCATTTAAATTGGCCCTCAGGGATTCCCTGTGTTCCTTCCCAGTCAATTCCCCTTACTTCTGACCCCAGGCAACCACTTTTCTGCTTCTTGCTACAATGGATTAGATTGGTCTCTTCTAGAGTTTCATATAAATGACATGATAAAGTATGTCGTGTTTTGGGTCTGACTTCTGCATAGAACGCATGTGAGAGTCATCTGTATTGTACATCAGGAGTTCATTCTGTTTTATTGCTGAGTAGTATTCTGTTGTACGGATGTACCACAGTTCATTTATCTCTGTCCCTGTTGATGGACGTTTAGGGTGTTTCCAGTTTGGGTCTATTAGGAATAAAGCTGTTATGAACATTTGTGTGCAGTTCTTTGTGGGGACATGCTTTCATTTCTCTTGGGTAAAGACTTAAAAGTGAAATTTCTGGGTATTAAGTGTACACTTATCTTCTTAAAAACTTGTTGCCCATTGAAAAAGTAGTGTGGTTTCCTCTTTTTCTTATTGATTGATGTGAATTTTTGGTATCTTCTGGCTCTGAGTACTTTGTTGGATATATGCATTCCAAATACCTTCTCCTAGTTTGTGGCTTGCCTTTCTCTCGATGGTCTCAATTTTAATGAAGTCCAGTTTGTCTGTTTTTTTTAATGGTTTGTGTTCTGGTTTTTTTTTTTTTTTTTTTGAGACAGAGTCTCGCTCTGCTGCCCAGGCTGGAGTGCAGTGGCGTGATCTCAGCTCACTGCAAGCTCCACCTCCTGCGTTCACCCCATTCTCCTGCCTCAGCTTCCCGAGTAGCTGGGACTACAGGTGCCCGCCACCATGCCTGGCTAATTTTTTTGTATTTTTAGTAGAGACGGGGTTTCACCATGTCAGCCAGGATGGTCCCGATCTCCTGACCTCGTGATCCGCCCGACTCGGCCTCCCAAAGTGCTAGGATTACAGGTGTGATCCACCATGCCCGGCCTTGTGTCCTGTTTAAGAAGTAGCTGTGTATCCCAGAATCAACTATTGACCTAGTTTTTCATTCCTCTCCTATGCCTCTCCAATGCTCTTCTCCTTTTCTCCAAACTAAGCATTCTCCGATGTCTACGTCTTCTCTCATGTGGTGTGGTTCTAGAATTCCCACCAGGCTGGTCATTCTCCTGCAGGCATTTGGTTTGGGAATGCCTTTATGTACAAGCTGTGTGGGCAACACGTCAGGTCCCAGGTCTGCTGAGACGAGTCAGGAGTGAGCTCCAGGGGCTGATCAGGCTCTTGTGGTATAGACTATTAAGAATTAAGCTTTTGCTTATCATAAGAGACAAGGAGTTGTGCAAATATATGGCTGCTTTTCTCTCCCTAAAGGTGCCTTGATGGGAACTTCATCAGAACCAAGGACATCAAAAGGTCCACTCACCCCAAAACACTCCTGCTCCTGGTGCCTCCCAGGCCTGTAAGGACCACATGAGAATGAGAGGTCTCCTGAAGTCTCCTGGAATAGCAGTGGATCGTGTGCTTGTTAGTTGAGCTACATCTAATCTGCCAAAAGAACAAACTCCTAGCTCTCAGAGTTGAAATGGGCTTTTCAGTATGAACAATAGTTTTAAAACCAGGCTACTATTTGTTGAGTTTCTTCTATGTGCCAGAGGCTTTCCATACATCATCTCTAATCCCCAGAATGCCCTGCAAACCAGGTAAGATTGTCCAGGTGTTACAGAGAGGCTGGCACTTGTCCAGGGTCACCTTGCTCAAAGTGGAGGAGCCAGTGGCTGCATCCAGGTCTCTGTGGCACTAGAGTCCGGCACTTTCTACCAGCCCACACTGGCTCTGGGCATGCTGAAGTATGAATGATATCTGTAAAGTACCTGCCAAGGTGCCTAGCACACAACAGCACACTCCACGTTATTTATATTTCTCCTTCCTCCCTGATTCCCCCTCGCACTTGCCACTTGTGCCCTCTGTGGAATGGGCTCTGAATTGACAGGTCTGAATAATGAATGTCTAACTTCAAAATGTCCTCCTAACCAGCCTGGCATCTTTGGGGCAGCTCAAATATACTCAGCATCCGGTTGGGGATCTGCTCTGAGAAGACCGGAAGTAGAAATAATAATAGGTTTGCCGTAAAAATCAGGCACAATCATATACGTAAGCCCTTAGCTCAGGGCATATAGTAAGCAACCACTCAGTGTTGTTTATTACTACAATTATTAAGTACTGGTATTAATACAATCCAGTGATGTGGTGGGCATTGATCATATGCCCCAAATATTTAAAACACCCTCCCCAAATTTTGCTGACTCTTCACATTGTAAATTCCATCTTCCCAACGTGGAATTATGATTTTTCTCAGCCTTCTGTGGTGCAGATATGTATCTTAGATTTCCAGAACTGTCTGTTCCAGTGCAAGATTTTGATTCAGAAGTGAGCATCATAATGGAATGAGCTGGGGACAAGGAATTATTTTTGAGACATGAGTAGCAGAAGGACAGGGAGGTGATGGTGGGCTGTGTTCTGCTCCTGGCAGAGGTGATGTGGCTCTGGGGTGGCTGGTAGCAGCAAACTTCCCCAGGTTCTGTGCTGTGATTCCAGGAGTTGCTTTTGGAAATGGGTAAAGGGCACGTGCCTCCAGCCTTTCCAAAACTTCTGTAAGCCTTCTAATATCCCTATTGTATCCTGCTTGCTTCACTTGGCTGGAGTAGATTCTGCTGTCTCTAAGAATCCAGATGCATTCTTGCCTTCTGTCTCCAGGAAGTGGATAGGGCTCCAATTGTACTGATGCCCTGAATAAGAAAGGTGTTGATAGTAAACAGAATAAGCTTCAAGGGGTTGAGGAGAGAGAAATCAGAGCCCCTGACAAAGAAGGACCCCCTGCAAAGCTCTGCACACCCAGCCCTGGGACAGCTTATTCTGAGACTGAAATGTCAGTGTCCAGGAGGTCATGGGAGGTGAGAGCTGGCCACAGTCACCTTGTGTAGAGGGCAGAGAGGAAGCTGGGAGCTGGGTGCAGGCTCCGAAGAAGGCCATGTCTAGGAGGGTATCAGTGTGTTGTGCTGGAAAGATTATGGAATGGGCATCTGGAGGCTTTGGGCTGGGCTCTGGTGTTGATACTGTGCAGGGCTTGCCCCCTTGCCCCCTTGCCCTCAGCCTCCTCGTGTGCAAAATGAGTGCATGGTTTGAGTGTGAAGTTTCGGTCTTGCAGCAGGACATATTGTGGGTCTCACCGTGGCTCAGAGGCCTACAGGATGCAGCAGGGATTCCCAGAGTCCTTTGTGCTTGGGCCTCCCCAGCAAGGGCTGGCTTCTCCAGGCCCACACAGGATTCCGGTTTTTTTCTGAGCCTGCAATCTGTTTCCTCCTCTCCTCCTCCAGTGTACGAAGTGGTCACAGCCACGGGGGATGTTCGCGGTGCAGGGACGGATGCCAATGTCTTCATCACGCTTTTTGGAGAGAATGGGCTCTCTCCCAAACTCCAGCTCACCAGCAAGTGAGTACGCACTTGGCCTTGGTGGGATCCTGGGCCATTAGTCTTGTAGATTAAGTTCTGGAACCCAAGGGTGGCCTGCTTCTCTGGGGAGAAGGCACATCTGACCACAGGTGTATTAAGTGGTATGAAGCCTCTGCTAATGACAGACCGTGTACCAGCCGGGGATCTCCCGGTGACCTCCTGTGCACCTCCCCCAGCTCTTCTCTTGATTTTTGTGAACAGTAATGCCTCCTATGGATCTCAGAATTGCCAAGAATCCATATTAGCTGTCCCTTAGTTCCATGTGACTTTGGCCCAGTCTCTCTGCACCCAGGGCCTTGGTTTCCTCATATATCATCACACAGATATCGGGAAGACCATGTATGTGAGGGAGCTGTGAGCACAGACTACTCTGCACCAAGGTCTCACCAGGGACCAGTGTTTTGTTAAACCTGCCTGCCAGCCAACGCACACCCAGCTCGCCGTAGGGATTGCTTGTGTATGTGCTTGTGCGTGTGTATGCTTTGCGTGCTCTGTTTTATTATAGCTAGTGAGAGTTAGGCTGTTGTCTCCTTTGGATCCTTTCCCCCACTGGACGCATGCATACACCAACGAACACGCAAAACCTGAGAACATGTTAGCAGACAAATGGGATTTCAGAGACGTTTAGGGCCTCAGGAGTGGTCTGTTCAGCTGGCTTTCAAAATGTGCTGAATGGAACAGAATTGATCAGCTGGTTCTGGGGCCATGAAACATTTGAAAACTGCGGCTGTATTCTAATCTGCTCATGGAGAAACCGAAGCCTAGAAAGGCGTGAGTAGCTCAGAGTCATGGAGGTTTTCAGTGGTGAAGCTGGTCCTTAAACCCCACATTTATTTATTTTTTTATTTTTTATTTTTTTATTTTTTGAGCTGAAGTCTCGCTCTGTCGCCCAGGCTGGAGTGTAGTGATGCAATCTCGACTGACTGCAACCTCTGCCTCCCAAGTTCAAGCGATTCTCCTGACTCAACCTCCAGAGTAGCTGGGACTACAGGCGTGTGCCACCATAACTGGCTAATTTTTTGTATTTTTAGTAGAGATGGGGTTTCACCATGTTGGCAAGGCTGGTCTTGAACTCCTGGCTTTAAGTTATCTGCCCATTTCAGCCTCCCAAAGTGTTGGGATTACAGGTGTGAGCCACTGTGCCTGGCCTTCAAACCTCCATTCTTGATGTAGACAATTCCCTTGACCACATGGCCCTATGGTCCCAGGGGGTGTGAGGAAGACGCTCCTTAAAACATCCTGGTGCTCCAGATTGTGACTCTGGAGTAAATGGCCTGGCACTTCCAGGGCTGGCAGAGGAAACTGTAGAGGCCAGGAGATCCCTGCACCCTGTATCTTGCAGGCTGGCCAGGCCCCATGTGATATGGGCTATAGCATCTGTGCTGCTGCATTGAGGCAGGTGTAATGTCCCATTTTATCCATTTCCACAGAACAGGGTACCTGCCTTCTTGTACCGCTTACACTGCAGCTTGACTCGCTTGTGGAAGTCTTTCCGTCCGATGATGTGGGCACGGTAAAGAGAATACATGAAACCTCCATCCTCTTTGCCATGTGCTCCCAGGGTACACAGCTGTAGGGAGAAGCCACAAACACTAGGGAGTTGCCCGGTTGGTTTCTGAAGTTCCCAGCTTTTCCTTTTAAAACCAAATTAATCCTTTTCTCCTTTGATGGTGGTCTTCACTGCCTTCCCTCCTTTCACACATTCAGTATCCTCAGATTCTTCCCCTTTTTCATTTGCCAAAACGTCTTCTCAGGAAGGGCCCCTGAGCCACCCTTTATAACGTGGCATGGATTTCCACTGAACCTCCATTCCCAGGAGTCTGGGTTCCAGCCTTCCCTCTCATGGGGCCCGAAGGGGGTCTAGGACATGAATGAGCTGGCAGGGCTGGGACCTCCTGGCTTTGCTGAGATCCCATGGGGCAGCCCTGGGGATGGGAATCAACCCTCCCCAATTACCCCAGGGGTTGGCCCCAGAGACTGGTGGTAGTCTCTGTCTATATCTGGGCCATGTTCCAGGTCGGGCAGCAAGAGCATAGGTCTGGCCAAGGCCCCAATCCAGCTGGTCAGGAGTGCTCTAGAGCAGACTGGGTGGTCTCAGTGACGGGGACACAGTTCGGAGTCCCAGCTGTGGGGCTGGAGAGGCTGGAGAGGGACTTTGAGGAGGGATGGAGGGAGCTGGAGGATGGGCCGGGGGAAGGTCTGCTCTATGCTGCCAGCATCTCTCCCAGTTCTGTGTATATAGTCAGAGCTCAGCAAAGGCCAGTGGTATCAGTGTGGCTAGAGTGAGACTTTAAAGGGACAGACACTTAATCTGGGTCTTAAGTGGTGAAAATAACTCAGATGAGAGAGAGAGGAAGAAAGAGCGTCCTTTAGACTAAGGGAAACAGATTGCCAAAGTCTGGAGGCAGCGATGAGCCCTGCGGGCTGATGGGGGCAGAGGAGGCCTGTGACTGGGAATGTGGGACCATGTTGATGGGCAGGGAGGGGGAAAGTCAGAAAGGTCTGGAAGGTCAGGCTGAAGAAGGCCTTGCTGGAAAGCTGACTAGTGGAGGTTCAACTTACTGTATCAACAGAGATCATCTGAGCATAGTGAGCAGGAGGAGTGGGGAAGGAGGAGGCCAGAGTCTGTCTGTGACAAGAACTGAGAAAAGGCCTTCAAAGAGCATTGAAGACATGGTCCTTGCTATCTAAGATCTTTCCATTCGAGATGGAAACTGCAGGTTTGGGAGGGGCGTTACTTTCTGAGGAATTCTGGACTGCCCTTGCAACCCAGAACATATGGCAGCTGAGGTTCCCTTGTTCCATGAGGTTTAGATGCAGTTAGCTCAGGCCATCGGCTGCCCCACCCCATCCTGGGATCTGGCTGAGAATGTCCACTTCCCACAGTCTCCTCGCACCTCTCTGTCTGCTGCCCTTCTGTCCTCTCCACACTGAGCTATCCAAACCCAAACCTACAGCTAGAACCAACTGCCTTTTCCTTGCACACCCATAACACACACACACACACATGCATATTTGCATGTAACGACCTTCACTGATAGGTCCTGGCACCAGAGAGAGTTCACGTTGCAGCAATGCAAACAACTTAAAAAGGAATAATAGAGCCTCAGTCTTACAACTTGGCCATCCTCTTTCGTGGAGTTTCTCCTGACCTGTCCTTTGTGGCCTCTCGCCATGTCTCATCCCACCTCTCCCTCCTGTTTCTCCCACATTCTCTCTCTTCTTTCTCACCCTTCAATTCTTGTCATTCTTGTGCCTTTCCTTCTGTGCCTCAGGACTTCACTTTCACTCCCAAATGCTGTATTAGGATTTTTTTTTCCCCAGTACAAAATAACTCCTTCTCCAAGAGGAACTTAGTACCAGTGCTGATTGTTTTCACCCTTGTGGCCTGGCGTCTGCATTCCTTGGTACCCACTGGACTTAGATTCCTCCATTAGTGAACCTTTACCCTGACCCCACCCCAGTTAAGTACCCACAGCAGTGGCTGCCAGAGGAAGGCGCCATCTTCTGGGTTTCCTTGCACCCTTCCCCATTAACCAGGGCCACCTCCAGCCCTGAGTCATGTGTTCGGAATATGGCAAAAGGATGGGATCTCATGTATCGTCTGGAATATGGTTATTTGGTTGAAAATTCACCATCTGAGCATGTCAGAGAATGCCTGGCATTTTAGCCTGATGGCTCTGCCTGGCTGATGGCTAAAATGCCCCGTGTAGCCTGTAAAGGATCTCCGTGTGGGGGTTCCTGCTGAATGGCAGGGACTGTGCACTGCCTTAGCCTTTATCTGAGAATTGACCAGTGGCCTTGGTGAGGCTCCAGCCTTCCGTAAGGAAACAAGAAGATTTCTAAGATTTCCTTTGACCCGAAACCCTCTCTCCTTTGCTATTTCTTTCCTACTCCCAGTTTTCTGAAACCCACAGGCATTTGCAATCCAGAAGTGAGGATTTCAGAAGCTAATCCTGAGTTGGGGGCTTATTTGAATGATCCCAGCCCCGACCCTGAGTGAAGGGAGTCAGAAGAGCCCTGTCACTGCCACTGTTTCCTCCTCCTCTTGTGACATGGAAAGCCTTCCCCTTGTCTTCCAAAAAGAGACTGGTGTCCATCTCATAAGCACTGTGGAACCCAGAAATATTCCAGTGTAGTCCTGAGACAGCGTGGAGCACTCCCTTTGCTCTTGCTCTGTCTATCCTGGTAGATCTTCTCCCTGGTGTCCCTGCTTCCATATATGCTCCTCCCCACCCCCCGGCAAGTGATTTAAAGCGCTGCGCCATGGTGGATTATTTCACAAATGCTCTGGAACGTGTGTATTCATGTTCAGCCTGGTCGCTGGAAGGTAATGGAGGTAACTCACATTCTTTTTTTTTTCTTTTTTGTTTTTTAGAGACAGGGTCTCACTCTGTCACCCAGGCTAGAGTCCTGTGGCAAGATCATGGCTCGCTCACTGCAACCTCAAAATCCTGGGCTCAAGTGATTCTCCTGCCTCAGCCTCCAGAGTAGCTGAGACTATAGGTGCCTGCCAGCAGGCCCAGCCAATTTTTAAATTTTCTTGTAGACGTATCTCTTGCTACGTTGGCCAGGCTGGTCTTCAACTCCTGGCCTCAAATGATCCTCCTGCCTTGGACTCTCAAGACACTGTGATTATAGGCATAAGCCATTGCACCCACCACATTCTTAAATGATACCGTCATGGGTGCAGGGCCTTTCTGGAGCTTTCCTTTACTGAATGCAACTGTTGGAGCTTCTTTTCTGGAACTTTCATCAGTAGCACCTCAGAAAGCCAGCTGCTTTCCTTCCAAGTCACACCTTGTCTTTGGCTAATAATGGGGTTACTTCCCCTCCTTTCTCCCTATTTACTGGCAATGGCTGTTTCTAAAATTTCGGGCACCATCAGAAGATGAAGCCCAGTAATTCCCAAACTGCTTCCAAAGAATTCAATCCAGGTAGTCTGCAGGCTGGGCTGGGGATAGGGGAGTTGCTGAAACATGGGATTGTGCTTTTTCATAATTACAGAAACAATATGTGTTCCTTTTGGAAAGTTAAAAATGTATATAGACAAGAACAAGGAGCCAACACTTCATAATGGCCTCACCATCTAGACATGATTTTTTAAAAATAAATCTTCGCACTCCATTGTTTTTAAATGAAGATGGTATCCCGTTTGTATTGATTATTCTGTTTGCACATTCTTGTCTTAACCTACTTTTTCTTTTAAGCCTATGTTATAAACCTGTCTGTGTTTCATTAAGTATTTTTTTTTACAATAGGATTTTTAGTGGTTGCAAAGCATTTCATTATATAGCTTCCCAGGGTGACTGTTTCTTAGGGTATTTATTTGATGGAGAGGCTCTTGTCTATTTACTCTAGAGTTCACTTGCCTTGTCTTATATATTGGGAGAGAAAATACCTCTTATTCCTTTTTTTTGTTTCCCATTCATATAATCCTGATGTGCAGAAACAATGTCCACACGTTCTCCAAGTCATTGACAGCTGCTGTGACTCTGAACCAAAGCATGGGATGTGTTGTTATTCTCCTTTGAAAGTGAAATTCCCACATCAGCCAGACCCTCACGATTGCTAGTTTGGTTTAGTTCCCTTTAAATGCTTGGTCTGGTAAGTTATTTTCCTGGGCGGGAGGATTTACTGGTGCTTCAAGGAGAAAACTTTGTATTTTCCTTGCTCTTCATCAAGAGTTAACAGTCGACGTTCTCTGTCTTTATTTTGCCAATGGTGGAGGCACCTTGCCCTGCCTCTTCCCTCCCTTCCTCAGGTGCCTACAGCAAGCCTGGGCGTCATCCCTTTCACTCCAGCAAACTCAGAAGGTTCTGTGCCTCTCTCCTCATCATCCTTTGCACCCAGGCTGCATACTGCGGGGGTCTCGTTTCCCTGCCAAGGCTGCCTCCATGTACATTGTTGTCTGGAGTTAAGGAAACTTCTCCCCAGGGCAGAATGTTCGACACCATGAGTCCATTCACAGAATCACTGCTTCTGGGTTCTGTAGAACCTTAAAAGCCTTCTATTACCAAGAGAGTCTGAGCCTGATGCCTTGGGGAGAAGGCCCTTCCCCTCCCACTTTTTTTAAAAGACATCAATGGTGGATAAATCTTCTGTGATGGCACACATTTGCGATTTTCCTTTTCCATGAGCTGCGTGCTGTTCCTGAGAGTCCTGGCTGAGAGCGCTGAGTGAGGCCTGCAGCTCTCAGCCCAGTGGGCTAAACTGGGGACAGCAAGAGCTGCTGGCAGGCCTGGGCTCGAACGACAGGGTCCCCGGCCCTGCACACAAGATGGAACAGCTGTTGGCATGAGCTCCGGGCTTCTGCTCCCAGAGGATTCTGTGGCGAGGCTGCTGCAGCCCTCCTGTGTCTACGCTCACTGTACTTAGGATGCCCCTGAATCTGGACTTGCCTGGCTGCCTCATGGCTGATGTCTCAGGTGTACTTTCTTCTGTTCACACTGTTTGCAGGATGCCAGATATGCACTTCCCTCACTGCCCTACTTCCCTGGCTGCTGGTTTGGGGTTGAGTGTTTTCTTTCTTGTTGGAATGGCAGGACCATGGACTGCCACCCAAGGTCTGCATCTGCTTGGGGCTGCCATTGCAACTTTTCCCAGCAAGAGCAAGGCCAGTGAGGGGGAGCGACAAGAAGGCCCAAGAGCCCAAAGGCATTTATTCCTTCCTTCCTCCTCCATCCTCCCAACCCAGAGCAGCCAAAGGGCATGGGGTCATGGCTGGGAGAGCCAGGTTCTGGTCCCAGTTCTGCTACCAACTAGCAGTTTGTAAAATGGGGCTGGTATTGCCTGTGTGCTTGTTTTAGTGACTCATAGCAAGGATCAAATGAGAACCTGGGTGTGAGGGCATGGAATGATGCTAGCAGTCCCTGCCCTCCCCCTGGAACAATGTCAGAAGGGAATCTTGGAATGGGATCTGGTTGCTTATAGTTCTCCCCAGGAGTGGGATGATGGAGGAAGAAGCGGAACGCCAGCCCTTGGCTCTCCTCCCAGGCCTGTGAGCCAACAGCTGATCTGCACTAACTGTGCACGTGTTCATTGCAGGAGTGAGTCTGCCTTTGAGAAGGGCAACGTCGATGTGTTCCGGGTGAGAACCAACAATGTGGGCCTCATCTACAAAGTCAGGTGAGAAGCTGGCTCCTGACTAGGGTTGAGGGTGGAGATGAAAGTGAGGGATCAGCTTCGCTATTGACACTTTCTGGGTATTAGTTACTTCCCAGCTGTTATTTGAGGGGCTACCGAAGGCCCAAATCTTTCCCTCCCATCCTGAACTTCCCCACTGGAGATTCATTTTTTTTGGTTAAGACAATTCAAGACAAAGTTTTACAAACCTGAGAATATGCTGTGAGAGACATTGTAGCACAGTGATTAGGGGCAGAGACTCTGAGTCCAGAGTGCCTGGGTTCAAGTGTCTGTTCTGTTATTTACTAGCTGTGCCACTTTGGACAGGTTATCTCTCCAAACCTCAGTTTCCTCCTCTGTAGCAATGGTGCCTCATCTGTGATAACCCTAGGACTCAATGAGTTAGTGCTTGAAACAGTAACTGGCACACAGTAAACACTCAGCAAGTAGTAGAGATACCTAGTCCTGTTGCCGCATGTTTTTGGACAGAGAGCATCCCCAGTCTTGCTCTCTCTGGGGGGTTCTTGTGAAGGTATAAGGAGAGATAACTCTACTAGTCCAGTGGCAGAGGAAGAGCCTTCAATCGCCCCCCTTTTCCTTCATTGTCCCTGCCATCCACCCCCATTCAAGTTCATGCCCATTGTCAGATGTTCATCTGTGGTCTGATTGCACCCAGACTAAGGCTGGACAGAGGTCAAATGCAGCCTCAGTTTAGTCCTGATTTTTTTTCCCTTCCACTAGAAAATACAGGATCATGAACTCTCTTTCCTGGGGAAATAATGGGTACATGAATATCTTGGGTATCGGTTAAGTGCAGGGAAGGAGGTAACGAGCAGGGAAAGGGCTCTTGCAGGGGAGATTGGGAAGGGGGTATCATTGTGTGAGTAAAGGCAACCGCTAGCTGAGGTCCTACTATGTGCTAGGCTTTATGCCAGACAGAGGCATACATCCTTCTAAGGGAGGGGCCTGATATATCATGGGTTTTATTTGTCTGTTGGGGTTGTGTGCTGTATTGAGCTGTGGTTGTCCTGTTAATACCTGCAAGGATAAAGCCTCACAGGGATAAGATGTTTGATGCAAAGTGAGGCCCAGGGGTTAAGAAACTGGACCTTGGAGAGGAGATAGAGGGGGCTATGGGAAGTGTAAGAAGATTTTAGGGGACAGATTTTGAAGAGTCAGAATCTATGCTGCCCAGTGCAGCAGCCCGTGGCCACATGGGGCTATTACACTTGAAATGAGGCTAATCCAAATTGAGGTGTGCTGTCTGTAAAAAATACACATCAGATTTTTGAAGCCTTAGTACAAGAAAAAGAATGAAAAAATAGCTCATTAATACATTTTTACATAATTATATGTTGAGATGGTAAGTGAAATTAAATGAAACATATTATTAAAATTCTACCAGTTTCTTTGGATTTTTTTACATGTGGCTATTAGGAAAATTTTTAAATTGCATATGTGGCTCGCATGTGTGACTCATGTTATGTCTATGGGACCACCCTGGTCTAGATGGTCATAGGGGTTCTCTGGATTGTAGGACTAAGGGGAGTATCTGCTTGTTGTCCACGTCCGGGAGTCATGATGAAGAGAGGGACACACTTAATCATCTCACAGCAATCGGAGGGACCGTTGAGCCCCAGGGTATGAACTGTGTCCTGTAAATCAGGTGGTCTAGTTGGCTTCTGCCTTCTGGGTATTCCGTTATCATCTTTTCCCTTTACTGTCCTGTTTGACCTTGACTCAGCTGGATGCCAAGAAGTGTTTTGTGTATACATGCTTGGGCCAGAGTGGGAGAGGCTTACTGCTTCCAAAGGCCAGGGTAAGGCAACGGCACTGAATAGCCAGGACCTCAAAGGGAAAAATCAAGATGGTTCCACGGCAAACCTTAGGGATCTTGGATTTTCTGTGAAAGGTGACAGTTAATATTTCCTTTCATGCAACGTAACAATGTAACATTCAGTAATGTGCACATCCACCTTGCAAGGTATCCCCATTGTATAGATGAGGAAACCGAGGTTCAAGAGATAAAGTAACAACAACAACAGAATAATTGGACCTCTCTTTGGAGTAAACATCTGGGTATTCCAGTATGGAAGGGGTGCTGTTTCAGTTCTGCCAGTGATGGTGTGGGCCTTGGCTTCTGCCTCAGGATTGAGCATGACAACACGGGCTTGAATGCCAGCTGGTACCTGGACAACGTGATCGTGACCGACATGAAGAGACCTCATCTCCGTTACTACTTCAACTGCAACAACTGGCTGAGCAAGGTGGAAGGTGACCGCCAGTGGTGCCGTGACCTGCTGGCCAGCTTCAACCCCATGGACATGCCAAGAGGTCAGTGCCTAGGCTGGCCTGCCTGCCATCCCTCCCTGCCTGGGCTGGGCTCACCCAGGAAAGAATCATGCCTGTCTTGCTCTGGGCAGTCTCACCTACCTTATCTTGGCATCCTCCAGGGCCTTCCTGTTGGTTAGGGCCAAGGGGAAGTCCCATATCTTCCTGCGGCCTTCCTGTGGGCAAACTTTTATGCTCTAGGGGTTCAAGGAGGTGGGAAATACAAGAGGACTTGGAGGCGTGATGGAAGGATGGGCGCAGGCCTGAGCATATCCTGTGTTCTCAATGATTCTTGTTGATGGGGTGTCTGTTGGAAGTCACCTTTGAGATCAAAGCAGCCTTCCCCATTTTCCTGTCTTTTTTCTTTTCTTATGATGCCCAAGGCAGGTGAGTTATAGCCAAGGCATGGTGGGTAGGAATCAGAGCTTGCAGCTGCCAGAGCTTGTCATGCTGCCTTCTGACTCCTCCTGATTTTATGAGGAGTGAAACAATTTATTTCAAGTGACATCTCTGGACAAAGGCCTTAAATTCGATCATTTTAATTTTACGGGAATAATGGGAGGCAGATACCTTTGTCCCCCAAAGTTCTGGCCTCATCTCACCCCATCACAGAACATATTTGCTTTTCCAAAAAGGGGGGTATTGCATTGCAGGCACCATCACCAGAATACCCTGCTTTCATAGAGTCATGGACCTTGAAAGGGGAAGGGACTTGGGAGCCAGGAGATGAGAAGTGGCTTCCCACAGTCACTCAGTTGAACAACAGAAGGCCAACACACTTGTTGGAGTCTGCCTTCCAGCATGTACTCCAAGATCCACCCTCTGTTCATTGTCTTGATGGGTTTTAGCTCTCAATTGTTGTATCTTCAATTTTCTACCTCCCAGCTCAACTTGACACTTGACTTGTTCCTCTGTGATTCCTATCATCATAACTTGCAACTTCATTGATTCTTTTTTATTTTTATTTTGTTTGTTTATTTATGTATTTTTGAGATGGAGTTTCACTCTTGTTGCCCAGGCTGAAGTGAAATGGTGTGATCTTGGCTCACTGTAATCTCTGCCTCCCGGGTTCAAGCGATTCTTCTGCCTCAGTCTCCTGAGTAGCTGGGATTACAGGTGCCCACCACCATACCCGACTAATTTTTTGTATTTTCAGTAGAGACAGGGTTTCGCCATGTTGGCCAGGCTGGTCTCGAACTCCTGACCTCAGGTGATCCAGTCACCTCCCCCTCCCAAATTGTTGGGATTACAGGTGTGAGCCACTGCGCCCGGCCATTAATTCTTTTTAAAACACGTTATTGATCTTTCTCTGATTATAGAAACAAAATTTGATTATTGCAGAAAATTTAGAAAATAGAGATATGCAAACATAAAGAATACTTGTAATTCCATTACTTGAAAAAACAACACTGGTGATGTTTTTGTGTCTTCATTTCTAGTCTTTTCTATGCATACATAGTTTAAATGAATGGGCTAGTGCAACACGCCCTGTTTCACAGCATGACTACTTCTGTGCCATTAAACATTGCTCAACACCCCTCCTTGGAATGAGTCTGTGGTGCCCTGGAGCATGGAGATACCATCATTTATTCACCAGATCCCTTATCATTGGACATTTGTATTGTGTTCCCCCTCTAAACAATTTTTGCTATTATAACAATACTATTATAAATACTGCACCTAAATCTTTGCACAGGTTTATGATTCTTCAAGATAAATTCCTAAGTGGAAAGTCAAGTGGAATGTACATGCTTAAAGCTTTTGAGGGACATTTCTGAATTGCTCTAGATGGGGTGTATCTGTGCACAGTATTACCAGCTGTGAAAGGGTGCCCATGTCCCTCACCCTTGCCAACATTTGGTTGTATTGTTTGATTTTCCAGTTGGATAATTAAAGGGGATTTTTGATGTTCTTTCTTTGATTACTGGTGAGGTTGAACATTTTTCATATATTTATTGGCAATATGTGTGTGTGTGTGTGTGTGTGTGTGTGTGTGTGTGTGTGTGTATGAGAGAGAGAGAAAGAATTTTTGCCTGGGCCCTTCACCTGTTTTTTCAATTGGGGTGAATTTCATAGATTCTCCCATAAACATTAAGCATCTTTAATTCTTTATCCAACGTCTACTAGGATCAATCTTTAGCACACTGTCAAACTTGCCACTTTTCAGCTCATCTGACCTGCTTTGGTCACTCAAAAATCCAGGGTTCCACTGTCAGGAGAAGAGCTTGTGAAAAGTCATCATGAGAAACAATTCAGGTAGCTCAGTGGTTCTTCAGGGTTCCATAAGAGTCCTCAGGGTAGACACCCCCTGACCCAGTCTTTGTATGAGGCTTCCTGGGCCTCCAGCCCCTTCATGGGCTGCAGGGCATTAGGTTTTTAGTATTTCCAGGCTGGATTCCAGAGAATGGAATGAAAAAGGGGATCTTCAAATATTCCAGTGGTTTTTTTCTGTTTGTTTGTTTTCTGTTTCTGTTTTGAGGCAGAGTTTCCCTCTTGTTGCCCAGGCTGGAGTGCAATGGCAAGATCTTGGCCCACTTCACCCTCCACCTCTCAGGTTCAAGCAATTCTCCTGCCTCAGCCTCCTGAGTAGCTGGGACTACAGGTGTGCACCACCACGCCCAGCTAACTTTTGTATTTTTAGTAGAGATGGGTTTCTTCATGTTGGCCAGGCTAGTCTGGAACTCCCAACCTCAGGTGATTCGCCTGCCTC
The DNA here is from genome assembly GCF_003255815.1 of Theropithecus gelada. Taxonomy (NCBI): domain Eukaryota; kingdom Metazoa; phylum Chordata; class Mammalia; order Primates; family Cercopithecidae; genus Theropithecus; species Theropithecus gelada. The sequence continues at coordinate 38,754,604 of NC_037686.1, read as the reverse complement.
AGCCTCCCAAAGTGCTGGGATTACAGGTGTGAACCACTGCACCCGACCTTCAAATATTCCAATGACTGCATTGGTAAAGAAAAAGTTAAATTTCTTTGCTTTTCACCTGAAATTGTGTCAACTTGGTATTTGGCTGCTACTTCGATGATAAAAATGGGGTCTATTATTTCATCCGTGAAGTTTGGTAGGTAAAATATTTCAAAATATGCAATATGGACAGTAATAGGAGGAGAGAGGAAAGGGGGGCATGTTCAGTGTATTTGTACCACCAGCCCCCAAAGTGGGACAGACTGTTAGGGAACTTGGTCCTCTCTTTCCACCCTCAAGGGACAGTTGCCAAAGTTCTGGCTGGTAATCATTGGAACCTTCTCTCATTCCTGCTCTTCAGGGAAGGGAGGTGTTCTAGGTTGACCAACTGACCCTTTGACAGAGGTGATTGGTGGATCATCGTCGAGTGGAGGGAACTGGACCTTGATCAGCTTTCCAGGTGTTCCTCTAATGGGAATCTTGCATTTCATGTGTCAAGACACAGGCATGAGGGAGCCTGCCCTACTTGTAGGCACAGAGGGTGAGCTCTGGGGCACCAGGACTGTTGCACAGTACGGTGCCTGACATTTGCTGGAGATGACTGTTTCTTCTCTGGGCTCTTCTTTAAATGCACTTCCTGGGGAAGTACCCAACCTCTAACCCCTTAAAGGGAATGGCATCTTTAGAACTGCCCTCTTCTTAATGGAGTCCATTGGGTAGAAGGTAGAGATGAGGAAAAACAGACAGGAGGTTTCAAAGGAAGGAGGCAGAAGCTGACCAGCCTCACAGTTTTGTGGATAGAAGATCCTAGAACCAAGTTCAGTTTCTTAGTTCTTCTCAATTTGTTGGTAAAAATCACTACATCTGGTACCTTAAAGAAACAAAGCAGGACCAACCAAATGACTGTGGCTTTTGGTTTTCTGTGTCTGATCTCCAGGACTCGGGGATCTGTTGCTGAGGTCTGAAGAGGCAGGTTGTTTGTGCTCCCTCAATCCATCTGGGGGGTTCTGAAACTCCAGTAACTCACATTCCATCTTCAAGAGTTTTGCCTGATTCAAGTACTGTTTGCATTATTAATTACTTCTACGTCTTTAAGTCACTTTTTACAACTTACATTAACTTACAAATTTATTTTAATAATAAAGTTGATATTACTATCATAAAAAGCTGTTATCATTTGCTATAAATGTCAGGCATACAGTAGTACATATTAACATAAATTTATAACATTAGATAAATCATATACCATTGCTAGCATCTTATGTCCCACCAGTGGTATGCAGATCATACCCGGGTAAACAATACCAGCCTTGATCTGAGAGGAACGGGAGGCAGAGTGTTGATTACAGAGATGAGTGCACAGAGGCCCAGTGACATGGGGATCCATCCAAGGTCAAATGGCCAATTCGCTGATGGAGCTAGGACTAGACTGTGGGTCTCCCTATTCTCAGTTCAATTGCTTTCTGCCTGCCCCTTGAATAGGGCATGACCAAGGGCAATTAGCCTGGCACCTAAGAGGTCAGAGCCTGTGATTGTGGGGATTGTGAGCATTAGTTGGGCCAACCTCCTGCTGTCACAAGAACCCCTTCTACATCACCCCCACCAATTGCTTCTTCAGCTTTGGTTTGAGTCCAGCCTTCCTGGAATTAAACCCCCTAGTCTCCCTGAGGCTTCTGCTTGTCTGTTCCAGTGTTTCCGACACAACACAGTGTCTATCTAGGTGTCAGCCCTTCAGCTGCCAGAAGACAGGGTTCTGTCCTCTCAGGAACGCAACTCCAGGATCCTTGACCTCTCTTTTTGTAGTCCCTTCCCCAGAAAGTACCTACTAGTCTAGAACCCTGTGTTCCAGACAGGGGACCATTAGCACAGAGGAAGGGGCCTCCCTGACTCTGTTATCCTGCTGCTTTTTTAAAAAAAAGTTGTGGTAAAATATGCATAACATAAAATTTGCCACCTTCACCATTTTTAAATGGACAGTTCAGTGGCATTAAGCACATTCACATTGTTGTGCAACTGTCACCATCCATCTCTAACACTTTCTCATCTTGTCACCCTGAAACTCTGTGCCCATTGAGCACTAACTCTCCATTGTTCCCCACCCCTGAGATCCTGGTAAACTCTATTCTAGTTTCTGTCTCTGTAAATTTGGCTAATCCAGGAATCTTATACATGGTGAGTCTAGTCCAGAATGCTTGGGACCAGAAGTGTTTTGGATTTGGGATTTTTTTTTTCTCCAGATTTTGGAATACTTGCATATGCCTACTGAGATATTTTGGGGATGGAAGCCAAGTCTATCCATGAAATTCATTTATTTCATGTATACCTTATACATGTAGACTGAATTTTATACAACATTTCTGAAAATTTTGTGCTGGAAGCAAAAGTTTTACAACATTTCATCTGTGACCTGTCACATGAGATCAGGCGGTGTAATTTTCCACTCATGGCATTGTGTCAGTATTCAAAAAGTGTTGGATTTTGGAGCATTTCAGATTTTGGATTTCTGTGTTAGCGATACCCTAACTGTATAAGTGGAATCATACAATATTTGTCCTTTTGCATCTAGCTCAGTTCACTTAGCATAATGTCTTCAGATTTCATCCATGCTATAGCACGTGTCAGAACTTCGTTCCTTTTTAAGGCTGAGTAGCAACCCATTGTATGGGTACACCACAACTTATTTGATCCATTCTGTTGATAGACATTGGACTGTTTCCACCTTTTAGCTATTGTGATTAATGCTGCTATGAACATGGGTGTACAAATATTTGTTCGAGTCCCTGTTTTCAATTCTTTTGGGCATATACACACAGATTTGCTGGGTCATATATGTAATTTTGAGTAACCACCATACTGTTTTCTACAGTGGTTGTACCATTTTACATTCCTACCAGCAATGCACAGAGTTCTAATTTCTCCAGATCCTGACCAATACTCGCTATTTTCCGTGTGTGTGTGTTTTAAACAATAGCCCTCCTAATGAATGTGAAATTATATCCCTAATGATTAGTGATGTTGAGCATCTCTTCATGGGCTTATTGGTTATTTGCATATCTTCTTTGGAGAATAACCATTCATATCCTTCATCCATTTTTAAATTAAGTTGTTTTATCTTTTTATTGTTGAATTGTAGGCCTCTCTTACACATTCTGGGTATTAACCCCCTTTCAGATATATAATTTACAAATATTTTTCTCCCATTAGATGAGTTGTCTTTCTACTCTGTTGATAGTATCCACTGATGCCCAATAGTTTTAATTTTTATGAAGCCAATTAATCTATTTTTTCTTTTGTTGCCTATGCTTTTGATGTCATATCTTAAAAATTGCCAAGGTCAGTGTCATGAAGATTTTTCCCCTGTGTTTTCTTCTAAGAGTGTTATAGTTTTAGTTGTTACATTTAGGTCTTTGGTCCATTTTGAGTTAAATTTTGCAGATGATACAAATCAAGGTCCAACTTCATTCTTTTGCATGTGGATATTCAGTTTTCCCAGCACTATTTGTTGAAAAGACTGTCCCTTCCTTATTGAATAGTCTTGGCACCTCTGTTGAAAATTATTTGACCATATATATGATAGTTTATTTCTGGGTTCTCTGTTCTGTTCTCTGGTCTATATGTCTGTCTTTATGACACTACCACACTGGTTTGATTACTGTAGCTTTGTGGTAAGTTTTAAAATCAGGAAGTGTGAGACCTCAAACTTTTGTTCTTTTTCAAGATTATTTTGGCTATTCAGGATGCCTTGATATGTCACTTCTTTTAATGCATTCAAAATGTTCATTAAGTCATTTTAACAGTGACCATAGACCATATTGACTTTCAGTCAAAAAGCTTCTGTTCATCTGGAAGAAAAGAGGAAAATACCTTTACCCCAACTCCTCAGTTCTTGCCCAAGACTTCAAGGTTCCTAGAGAAACCTCCTGGATTATCCTGACTCATCCCCATATGAATCAGTAGGAGTGGGCGTCCCAGTCTTGGCTGGCTGCCCTCAACCTGTCAATGGAATGGTTCAGTCAGACATCACACGTGAATAAGCATTTCAGACATACACAGAGCTGGCACAGGGAACTAGCAGCCATCTCTAGGCTTGTCTGACTCTAAGAGTGGGCGTCAGGGGTCCTGGCACCTTCTGGGGCCTATGGAAGGCTGGCAACCACTTTTCCAGCATATCTGCATTTATTATCCCTGGGAACAGAGTCTTGGCTATCAAATTGCTCCAGAAGTGTAGTGAATTTTCCCTCCTGCCATCTGCTTGTTGGCTTCCCTTCTATTGCCATGGATGTGTGTGACTCTCTTCCTGGTGGATTTCTTCCACCCTGCCAGGAATGGCTCACCCTCTTGATAACTCAGAACCCAGGAGGCAGAGTAGTTGCATTAACATCTCCACACTGATGGCAGCCCCTGGCTGGAAGCTAAGCACCATCTCCCCTGCCTACAGGTGCAGCATCATCCTTAGCAGCTGCTGTCGGCAATGCCCTCTTGAGCTGCTCTAAGATGCTGAACCTATGCATAAGGACATAGTCCCCGCCCTCAAGGTGCTCACAGTCCAGTGGAGGACACAGATTTCCATCATACGAGGTGCTCACAAGGAGACTGTAGAGCATCATGGCTCAGAGTGCCAGACCTCAAATCATGGAGTCCTGAGTTCAAATCTCACCTCTACCACCTCCTAGCTATATGACTTTGAGACAAAATATTTCTGTAGCCTTGTGTCTTTGTGTGCATACATTTTACAAGTAGTATCTTTTTAAAACTCTGAGAAGTAGGGGCTATTATTATCCCCATATTGCACATGGGACAAAGGTCAAGGCAAGCAGCACAGAGTGCCTCCCCACCACCTCTTCTGTTTCTTGGTCTAGAGCTAGCAGCTCCCATTTCTCAACCTGTTTGCTCAGATTGTGTTGGCTCCTGGGTCTGGTAGGCAGTGGCTCTGAAAGCTGTTCTCTCCAGCATTCATTAACCCTGAGGAGGTTTCAAGGGCCCCACTGGAAGTGGAACTGAGGCCTGAGGGCAGTATTAGACACCCTGTGCCAATCTGTTCGGAGATTGTGAAGCGGAAACCAGACCACCAACAGCCGTTTTTGGGATTCAGGCCCTATCTCATCGAGCCTTGCATGGACCCAGTGGAGCAACTATTTCTGGAGCCCTGGGGCCTGCCCTATTTGCTAATTGAGTGGCTCCTTGTTCCCAGAGTTCTGTTTCAAGTTGGTAATATAGGAAACTGTGGATCTTCTGTTGAAACATGTGCCAGGGCCAGAGGAACTGTCAAGGCCCCTTGCCCCTCACCTCCTCTCTTTTACTCTCCTCTTTTTTGCATGTCACCCTGACCCCACTGGATGGGAAGTCTCAGCCTCTCTGGATGGCATTACCTACTTCCTCTGCCTCAGGTGTCCCCTTCCTCTCTAAACTCTGGGAGGAAAGTTCTGTGCCACACACTCCTGTGCAGTGATTCTGCAATCAGGGATATGTAAGGAATCTCACAGGCAGGGAGGAGGACCTTCTCAACCTACTCCCTGTGGTTCACATGTGCTCTCGCAGAATCACCACCAAGATGAGCCACCAAGACTGATGGTGGTGGGAGCGGTGTAGCTGTCAGGTATTATAAGATGTATACATTGCCATGAAATACCATATTTCAGGGCTCTAACTACCTAATATGTATCTCTCGGGTTTCTCCAGTGAAGCTCAGGTTTCTCTGAGGGTAACACTGTGGTCTCCTCCTACCTACCTGGTAATGGCTTTTACTCACAGTTGCTACCTTGGCCACTGGGACTTAGGGACTTGTATGAACGTTGGTAAGGAACAGGTTGTGTGCATATGTGGTAACGGGAGGTCGTGTATAGATACACCTGGTTATCAAGACAAGCCACAGAGATAGGTGGAAAGAGCTTTCCAAAGGGGCAGAGACCTGAGTCCTAGCCTCACACTTTGGTAATTATGTGACTCTGGGCAAGTTGCTCATCCTCTCTAGGTCTCTGTTTCCTCATCTTCTTACTAGGTTGCATGAGATGTTCTCTGAGGTCCCTGTAGCACTTGCTTTCTCTGGCAGTGTGCTAGCTAAGAACCTTCTTTCTTGCTTGCCTCCAGGTGTCTCCCACCCACTGATTTCATACCCCCCCATACCCACTTTGATGTTGTCCCTTTTGGTGAGACATTCACAGGGCACAGTGCCCAGGTGCAAGTCATAAGCTCACTGCAGAGTTACCCAGTCTGAGAATGCAGGGCTACTCAGTCCTCTCTGACTTCAGGGAAGCTCAGGGCACATCCCTGCCTTCTCTATGGGGCAGTATTGAAGGATGAGGTTGGGCGAGACATCTGAGTTAGGCAAGGCCTGATAAGATGGCGTGTGCTCTCCAGGTAGATTTGGGATGACCTCATGTTGGGTCTTGAAGGAGCTTGGGCTGGGAGACTGTCACCCAGTAGGGAAGCATGAGCAAAATCTGTTTAAGGCAGATCCTGCTTGGCCTTCTCACCGCCAATATGACGTCATTTCCTGCCTTCTGGCCAAGTAATTACCCACAGCCCAGTGCCAGCCCACAAACCCTCTCACTTTGAAAAGCACTGAGATGATCATGTGGCTTAGATTAATACTGAGCCCACACCACACTGCTTGGGGAAGGCTCCACCAACTTGGCCATGAGACAGGCCTCTGAAGCCAAGAGCTGTGCTGCAGCTGGCCTGGGGGCTGCTCACACCCCAGGACTGTCAGAACCCAGCACAACAGTTCAGAAATGCTTCAGACTCAGGTCTTGGCAGAAGCAGAGAGGCCCCTCGCATTTAGAGGGCCCAGTGTGGAGGCAGGTCCTGATCCCACACCTGCTCTTGGCTGGGACTTGTTCTCTAGGTTTTGGGAAGGACAAGTCACCATCTAGGGGGCATGTAATCTTCTTGGGTAGATTAATAACAAATATGGTTGCAACCAGTTTTGTTGTATACTTCAAAGAGAAGAGAGGCTGATGATTACATGAAAGAGAACCCATAAGAAGAAACAACAACTTGGGCAGGTGGGCTGGGCTCATGCAGGTGGTGGGAGGGGTGAATGACATTTACATCTGGACTCCCAGTCTGGAGCAAATGAATTTCCTTCTTTTCTTTTCTTTTCCTTTCTTTCTTTCTTTCTTTTTTTTCTTATGCCCAGTGAGAAAACTAGAGCTGGGGGCTGAAAGCTGCACAGCACTTGGGAATGGGTAGAAATGGAATTGTGTTTGTTTTCAGCATAATCACTGTTTCCATTCCAAACCCATGATGCTGTTTCATCAGGTAAATGGGTTATAGTTTTATTCCAGCCCATGCAGTGCCACACAATGATTATCACACAGCTCCAGATGTGTACCCAGTCTTGACATGACCACGTTGGGCACAGTGCCCAGGGTGCATTTGAGGGGAGAATGGGATAAGAAAGGGATTTTGATTAACGTATTAGGGGCATGTGCAAATTGTACTGCCCTGCAGAGGATCATGGACCTGCCAGAGGACTGCATAGTGCAAAAGCAAATGCAGAATGAAAACACCCTGCATGACTGGAGCATAAAACACCCATCACAAAGACTCTGTCAAGAAGCCAGAAGCCCTGACTTATTCCCAGATTCTATAGGATATTACCATAGAGTAATTAAATCATCAATCTTTTTTTTTTTTTTTTGAGACGGAGTCTTGCCCTGTTGCCCAGGCTGGAGTGCAGTGGCACAATCTCCACTCACTGCGAGCTCCACCACCTCCTGGGTTCATGCCATTCTTCTGCCTCAGCTTCCCAAGAAGCTGGGACTACAGGTGCCCACTACCATGCCTGGCTAATTGTTTTGTATTTTTAGTAGAGACAGGATTTCACCGTGTTAGCTAGGATGGTCTCGATCTCCTGACCTCATGATCCGCCTACCTTGGCCTCCCAAAGCGCTGGGATTACAGGCATGAGCCACCGCGACTGGCCTAAATCATCAATGTTAAAGTAACTCTCTGGGTCAGAAAGCACATGGGACTATACATCCTGAGTTCTGGTTCTGGCTTTGCCACCCAATAGCAATGAGACCTGGGGCAGATCTCAGTTCCCCTCCCATCCTCAGTTTCTTCCTCTGTAGAGTGCCTGGGCTAGGGGGTCTCTTGGAGTCTTTTCAGGGCACTAGAGTGTCCACCTTCATAACCAAAGAGAGATGGAGAGGTCCAAGGCCAGCCGTCCTTCACGGGGGCAAAAGGAGACTGGCCTTTGGTGGCTTCCTTTCTGCTGTGGATCTTTCTCCCCTATTTCATCCCCCTATACTTCCCATCTTCAAGATAGTCCCCCACCATGGGCTCAGTCTCTGGACTCCCCTTCTCCATGGTCAAAAGCTAGCTCTGCCATTTTGCCACTTATTGCCTTAAGCTCTGTGCCTCTATTTTCTCATCTGTAAAGTGGAGATAACATTAATTTCTACCTGATAAGGTTAACTGGGGAAATGAGCACACAGGACTTAGTGCAAAGGCACAGAGTCAATGCTCAGTAAATGACACAACAGCGTGGTGCTTGTCCTTGTGGTTAAGCTCCTGATGTTTCCTTTTCTTCTTCCCCCACATCCAGGCTTTTTCTGATTCTGAGATGCACAGGCTTAAGATTCAAACCTCTTAGAGAGGACTCCGGAGCTACTCAGTGCCCGGTTCCCCTCTGGAATCCAGGCAGGTTCAAGCAGACAACTGGGAAGAGACTCATGACCTTGACTGCAGTTAAAGCCAGGAGGGAGAGCCTCTTTTTCTGATGCTTTATCATTTTCCTTCACGGAGCCTTACACATTCTCCAGGGCTCTCTGAGCCTATTTGCTGTGGGTGCTGCTTGGGGATCATTGTTCCTTTGAACTCCATGGAGGAATTTCCGGACAGGGGCAAGGGCTCAAGGGTAGGGAGGGCTGAGCCAGCCCTGCAGCACTTTCCTCCACTGAAGCTCACAGCAGCTCCCCGCCCACCCCATCTGCTCCCACCTAGCACTGCAGAAAATCATCTCCGGAAAGAGTGGGAAGAAGAGAACCACTCTGAGTGAGGCCCCAGTGTGGCACATCAGAGAATTTAAGGACCAAAAGGGACTTTATCTACTCTTCCTCCATTTCAGAGGAGAAAATGGAAGCCCAAGGAAATTAAACTGCTTGCTCTTGGTCACACAGCATAACTGTAGGGCAGAGCTGCAGTCTTGGGCTTTTGGTGCCAGCTCATACTCCTGTCATTCCTCCTGTTAAGCGCATTCATTCAGTGATTCAATGGGCATTTTGCAGGGGAGCCTTCCATGCACCAGAGCCCGCGCTCAGGGTGAATACATACAGGCCCTTCTCTCTGGGAGCTCAGAGTCTAGAGGGGAGAGAATCAAGCCAATAAACAATCACAGTGCACAGGGATAGAATATTCTAAGTGGGGTATGGCCCAGGACAATGGGAGCATAGGGGAAGAAGGAATCAGGAGGGCTTTATAGAGGAGTTGATGCTCAAACTGAGACTTCATGGGTGAGGAGTTTTCTAGGATTTTAAATGAAATGAGGGTACTTGGGCAAATGAGCTTTGATGGCCCAGTGTCACTCACACAGCTGAGAAGGGATCCTCCACCTCATATTTTCACTGTGGCCTCCACCCTCCCAGAACCACCACCAACCACATTCTCCTTCAATCCAGCAGCCAGAACATTTGGAGAATGCATGGCATTGTGTACTTGCTTCAAACTTGGTTATTTTGATCTTTAAATAGGTGTTTAAAATAGCCTTTTTTTTTCTGTTTGTAGAACTAGCACTTTCTCCATGTTGCATTTTGTATGCATGAAAATCTGAACTGATGACACAGACAGTGTCTTGGCCCGGATCCAGCTGTCAGTGTCCATTCCAGCACCAATGGCTTCCTGCTGAAACCCTCCCTTGAGCCGCCAGTGTGAGCCCAGCAAGAGTCAGAGAAAGGGTTCCCACCTGCCTGGGGTTGGGTCTCTGCTGGTGGCCTTCGTGTCTATTCTCTCTCATTGGCCATCCAGTTCTCAATCTTCCCTCCAGCCTCACTGCCATTCAGACTGGCTCAAGGCATTTGTGTGACAAAGCCAGCTTGAGGGTATAATAAATTGGCAGGAACTTTCAACGGTTTCTTCTGAAATACAGAGGACATGACCTACTGAAGTATTGACATTAGGTGCCTTCAGTTTTCAATCACAGAAAAAATATGGCCATTGTAAAAATTCAAAAGTACAAATAAGCAACAGAAGAATACTAAAATCGTCCATAATCCAGTCACTCAAAGATGATAATAGCTGATTTTTATCTAGCACTTACTCAACAAACTATTAATCTAATCTATCCATCCACCTATCTATCTAAACATCCATTTAACTTTCACAATGCTGCGAGGGAGGTTTACTGTTATCCCCATCTTACAGATGAAGAAAACTGAGGAAGGGAGAGGTGAAATCATTTGTCTATAAGGATGCAACTAGGAGCAAATCCAGAGGCTTGAACTTAAGTACTGAGTACAATTGCCTTGGAGACACTGCTGTTAACATTTTGGTAAATTTCCTTCCCATTCTTTAAATTTTTGTTTATGAACATATTAAACCCTACATATTAAAATGGTATTGCATTATACTAAATTTTATAACCATGTTGTTTCACTTAATACTACATTATAGACTCAAATCATCTTCTGATATTTTATTTTATATTTATTTATTTTTTGAGACGGAGTCTCACTCTGTTGCCCAGGCTGGAGTGCAGTAGCACGATATTGACTCACTGCAACCTCTGCCTCCTGGGTTCAGGTGATTCTCCTGCCTCAGCCTCCTGAGTAGCTGGGATTACAGGCATGCACCACCACACCTGGCTAATTTTTGTATTTTTATTAGAGACAGGGTTTTACCATGTTGGCTGGGCTGGTTTCAAACTTCTGACCTCAAGTGATCTGCCCGCCTTGGCCTCCCAAAGTGTTGGGATTACAGGTGTGAGCCACTGTGCCCGGCCCATCTTCTGTTATTTTAAGTGGCTGCATAGAAGTCCATGAATGGGAGAATATAATATTTCACCCCCCAAATCTCCTATTTTGGATATTTTTAGGTTGATCTCAATTTTTTGTCAGTATTAACGATGCTGTGAGAGACATCCTTATAGGTGATCAATTAATGTAACTACTCCCTCAGTATAAACTAATGCATAGTGCTTGAATGGTTGGTTCAAGGGATTTGCAGAATGTTAAGACTTTTGACATATATCACTTACCTGCCCTCCAGGAAGGTTGGGTGACATTCCAGTAGTATATGAAAAGTGCTGGTGTTCTGGCGCTCTGGGAAGATAATACTAGCAGTCTACTAGAGTCTGGGTTGGAAAGGGAAGTAATGGAGCCAAGGTTACAGAAATGTGTAGGTGGATGGGAGGAGTCTTCCGTAGAGAGGCAGGAAAGGAAGCAAAGGAGGACGAGTGACTGCAGGGCAGGTAGAAATAGCTCTTCAGGACTGGGCAGTGGCTGGAAAAGGAACCAGCAGGATAAGCTAAAAGAGTGGAGGCTGATCTACTCCCTCCTATGTTTCACACCTGATAGTATCAGACTTACATTGAACAGTTCCCTAGAAAAATGTACCAGCTGTATATTTACTTGAGGGGAATGAATGGTATAGGGCCAGCTTGTCCAACCCACCACCCACAGGCTGCATGTGGCCCAGGACAGCTTTGAATATGGCCCAACAAAAATTCATAAACTTTCTTAAAACATGAGATTTTTTTGCAATTTTTTTTTTTTTAGCTCATCAGCTATCGTTAGTGTTAATGTAGTTTGTGTGTGGCCCAAGGGAATTCTCCTTCCAATGTGGCCCCAGGGAAGCCAAAATACTGGATGCCACTGCTATAGAATATTATTTCTTGATTTCTGCCCATGAGCAACTTTTAAGGACCAAGTGATGTTTTCATGTCAGTGCATAACTAGGCTTGGCTGAGGTCAAATGCACAGACTGTATTTGAGCACGTTAGTTGCTAAAGGAACACAGCATGCACCAGGAGTGGGGCAATGTGGGTTTGGGAGGTGGGAACTTTTGAGAGAACCTGAGGTTTGAACCTGAGGTTTGAGAGAACCTGAGGTTTGGAAGCTGGCAGGATGGGGGCAATGACAGCCAAGAGGGAACTTTCTTGTCTAGATGCCCCGAGTCCAAATCCAGGCTGTACCCTTTCTAATTGTGTGAATACCATCAAGCTTCTTAAGCTCCTGCTTCCATTGCCTCATTATTAAAAGTGGTGACGCTAGTAGCCATAGGGTCCATCACTGTGAGGATTAAACGATGTGGTAGAAGTGACTGGCTCATTGCAATTTCTCGGAGCATCAGAGGTGCTTATGATTTTGGTAAGGAGTGTGTCTGCAAGGAAAGCATGGTGGAGGGTGTTCTAAGGAGAAAAGTTCCAGTTTTATTTGTAAGATAGTGAGAGGGAGAAAAGACTAAGGAAGGAAGTTACAGGAGGAAAGCAAAGGAAGAGAGCCTGTCATCCATCGTCCCAGTGCCTTGTGTGTGGTCCCAGGAGCAGAGAGCATCTCGCAGAGGCCATGGAAGAGTTGGTACAAAGTGATGATGGGAGGGTGGATTGGAGGTAATGGAGGTGGAAGACTCTGGAGAATGAGGAAGAGACAGTAGATGAGAGCCTGGCTGAGAGGCAATGGGTCTCCAGGCCTGATGAAGGAAGAGGAAACCTTTTGGGGGTAGCATGGGAGAAAGAACTGGAGTCCACACTCCTGGGAGGGAATCCACTGGTCGGTGGCCATGAGCCAGCTTCTGGCACCTGGCATTGCCCCCCTGCCCATCCTTGGGTTCTGCGGACCAACCCCTCCCCACATCTGTGTGGGCTTGAGTAGTGAGGGGGCCTTCCCTGGCTGGGAGAGAACATTCCCCCTCATCTCCCACCCCCAGGGCAGCCCCCGCTGAATCTCTCTCTTGCCATTTTCATCTCCTCCTACGCAGCGCCTGTGATATCTCACTTCTAGAATCTTGGCTCTCAGTGAGCGGAAGTGAGGGGTGTCAGGGTGTGAGCCATTGCAGATTCACTTGCGGGTGGGGTAAAATCAGGCCCAATCATCCTCCTTCCAACCCCCTCCTCACCCTCACCTGCTAAAATAGCTAAAGCCACGTTCTATTTAAACAGGATGTGCGGATGGGCGAAAGGCAAGGAAAAGAAACTCCACCAGTTCATTCATGATTCTCTGCTTCCTAAGAAAGCCTGGACCACGTGAGCTTCCCTGAGGCTCAGATTGCACCAGTGCAATCTGATGAGATAGGGGCTTAGTTACAGGGCATATGCTTGACTTCTGTGGTCAGGAATGTGGCAAGCAGCCCCACCAGGCTCCACTGTGCATGTAGCACTGGATTTGGGGGCCCGGCCCCCTCATGGCTCTGCCTCTCCACGTGGCCTGGGGTAGCTCTCTGGAGATGTGTTCTGTTGCTGCTGTGTGCTGACTGTTCCAGACAGAGCACTGTGGGGGTGGCTGGTGCACCAGGCGCAGGCAGGCAGCTCGGGCCTGCCAGTGTCTGCCTTTTCTGGAAGCCCACACAGGCAGCTTCCGGCCAGCCGGCAAGGGACGGATTTCCTGTTTAGAGGGAGCAGCCTTGTGTCCCTGCCACAGGGCCTGCAGAGGAAAAACAGGACACATCGGGGCATGTGTATCCACTGAGCAAGGCAATGGGGGCACAGACAACCCTCCGTTGTGGCCTTGTGTGGACACTCTATCTTTAGGCTGCAGCTAATCCCACCTGCACAGGACCCCAGCTCAATTCTGGTTGGCTTTGGAAGGTACCATGTGTTTAGCTTAATCCCTGGTCTACAACCCTCCCGGTATATTCTTCAGATCAATGCTCAAATTAGTTTGACTTCCATGAGCTCATGTTGACCTTTAGTGGAAGGAGGTGACTACCTGAAAGGTAGGGTTACTAGGCTCAGATGTGCAGGTCACACACTGCACAAGTGCGACTATGTAAGGAGACACAATTCATATCAGAGAGCTTGTAGATTTGTGTGTTTATTATGAGAGTTATCCAACAGATGGCAGTAAAGTGTCTTGAGAAAGGGGTTCTTTTTGCCTAATTTGCACAAATGCCCCGTATAGGCTGATGGTAGCCCTGCTAAAAGGCCAGAGAGAAATCAAATCTAGGGACAATTGAACAACAGATAATACACTAAATGGGTAAATCACAGGCCAGCTCTAGAGCTGGCTTGGGTGACGATTTCCATAATCCATCACTAAGCCCTGTCTCTCCCAAGCTTGATCAGGAAGACGGGTGCACTCAGTGCTAGCCTCTCCTCTGACTTGGCCTTCACATTTCTTTCCATTTCTGCTCCTTACTCACTCTCAATCAGGCTATGAACAAAATGCTTAAGACTAAGGTTGCAGAAGTGGTGCTGCCCTCTGTCCCCCCCTTTAGGAAACCCTAGACCAGGCCGCCGCCTCTATCAGTGGACCGCCAGGCTCAGCCCAGCCACATGGCATTGTAGGGGCAGGGAAAGTTGGCTCTGCTCATTCACAATGGGCATAGGACATGCTCCACTGCAACAGAGAGAGGGCACTCCTTCCCCCGTCTTCAGAGCCTTGAGATGCTCAGCTAATGGTCTGGATATGCTGCCATTATCCTATAGCCAGCAGCTGACCACCCTGGTCCAGGCAGCTTTGCTCCCATTCCAGGCCACACAGAGCAGATCTGCCCACCACCCCCTGCCTAGAGACAGGCAGAACAGTGCCTGAGAGTGCAAGACATATCCTAACTCTCATGGGTGGCCCAATCCCAGCCTGCCACCTGTTTTTGTGTTGACCCCAAGCTAAGAATGGTTTCTATGTTTTTTAAACAGTTGAAAAGAATTTTTTAAAAAAGTAATATTTTGGGGAACATAAAAATTATATGAAATTCACATGGCAGTGTCCATAAATAAAGTCTTACTAGAACATAGCCACATACCATTTGTTTATGTGATATTGTCTATTGTTGCTTTCGTGCCACAACAGCAGAGTTGAACAGTTGATGTGACAGAGACCGAATGGCCTGCAAATCCTAAAATATTTCCTATCTGGTACTTTACAGAAAAAGTTTGCCGACCCTGGCGTAGGACCTGGGAGGCCTGAGGTATCCTGGGAAGAGCCCTGGATTCAAAGACCAGAGACCTTGCTTTGAGCCCTTCTTGCATCATTTAGCAACTACCTGTCCTGGGGCGAGCCACCTTGCCCTCTAGCTTCAGTTTTCTTATCTGTAAATGAGAATGTCAACAGCACCTGCTCTGCCTGTCACATGCAGTCATTGTGTGGGTCAAATGACATCTAGGATATGCAAGTGGCTTGTTAGCTGCAAATGCCTTTGTGAATATTTAGTATTATTTGCCCTTGGAAGATGAATCCACCATGTCATTTTCAGAGATGAAAGGTGACCTTTTGGCTCACATGGGAATTCTTTCTTATCATCATCTTTCTCCCTATTTCCCTGCTTCCTGCTGGCCTTTGGGCAGGAATTTTCTTTTTTTAATCAGTCTTTCACCTTTCTCTCTGGTCAGTGCCCAGTTGCCAGGGCAGCAGCCCTATCTCATATGTGGGCATTTTGTTCTCACAGATTACAAGATCCAAGGGGTGAGCTGAACAAGCGAAAACCCGCTTGAGACCAGAACAGCAAGTCTGCACTCACTGAAACTCTAGTCACAGGAAATTGGGGGCACTTGTCTGACTGTTAGGAAGGCTCGATGCCCTGAGCTGACATTTGCCAACAGTGAGAGAATGGAGCCCTACTTTTATTCAGCCTTGCTCTCTCATTGGCAGATGCACCTAAGCACAGGTCAGGACTGGCATTGGGCCCTGGGCCTTGTTTTGGAAAATGGCAAAGTAGATAGTCTGGGATTCTGCCTGAAGAGGGAATATGAAATAAAGGAGGTAGAAAAGTGATGTAATAAACCTCAGCGTCCATGTATGGAGCCTTCTAAAAAATGGTTTCATGAGGTACATCTGTCCATCCCTGCTGCAGCTCTTTCTTCTCACTCAGTGTGATTGGCAGTCACCTGTCACACAGGGATCCTATTCTCCACCCAGCCAATTGCATATGGACTCAGGGCCCCATCTGCCGTAGAAAGTTCTGCAGAGGCCAGAGGACAGTATTCTTGTTCTAGAGTCAGCTTCTTCCTGACCTCTCTCCACCTGACTTCCTGATATCTTGGCTTGGGTCCCTTGTCCACCTCAGCTGGAAAGGCCTAGAAGCTCCTTTCCACCTCAGCCCTGGTCTCCTGATCTCTGACTCTTGGTCTGTCTCCCCACATTGCCTCGCTTTGGGTTCGTGGTCTGCTTCTCCAGACTTTCCCAGAGCATAGATGCTGTGTGTTCCCAAAGTCCTATGTGGGTTCGTGCTGCCCAGGCCTCACTTTTCCTGATTTGGGGTGCTTCCCCTATCTTCTGAGATGTCTCCTTGATCCCTTGGCTTCCCTCCAGAGTCTGTCGTCCCTGGTCAAGTGTCAGGGAATTTCAGATTAAAAAGGACCTTTAGTGTTTCCACATCCTCTCACCTATGGCATTTTCTGTGCAGCATCCCTGGCAGGTGACTCTCCACCAATGTGCTTGGCACATGCTGTCAGGTGTCTCTAGGGAGGGGAAACTCCCTCCTTCATCCAAGGGCATCCATTCCTTTGTTGAATAGCCTTAGATACTACAAAATCTTTCCTTTGGTGAGCGAAAATCTGCTTTATAACTCAACTCGTTAATTAGAATTCTGCCTTCTGGAATGATTCAGAATATTGGCGATTCCTTTGATAAATGCTTCCCAGCCCCTCTCATCCTTTCTCCTGCTTCACTGTGTGCAGTTTCCCCTGGAGCCCTGCTGCCCCTTCCAATGGACTGATGCTCAGTGGCGACCTTCAGAACCTTCCCCGGCCCCCACCCTCCCTGGGTTCACCAGCCAAGGGGCCCTGGGCATCGTGCCACCCTGAAGAGGGGTCTCGCCTCTGTGTGAAGTGAGCCCTGGACTGGAGTTGGGAAAGGTTGTGAGCCAAAATGAATGTTCTCAGAGGTGCTGCCAGCCAGGGAGGAGAGAACCAAGCCTAGGGGGCAGCCTCTGGAATATGGAAGATGGTAACAGCAGAATTAGCTAGCCATGGTCGAGGCCTCCCTGGTCCTTACAAAATGCATGACTCAGAAGCTCTGGGAGGGAAACCTGGAATCTGCCCATTTAACACCTGCCAGGTGTTACTGCCAGGTAACCTGAGTGTGGCCCAAGTTTCAAGCTGCTCACCTCAGAGTTCCCTGGACCTGGCCTCTTCCCAGACCTCTGGTTCTGGCTGCGGTCTCAGAGGATCTTCACTGTAAAGCAAGAGGTGTGGGAGTCTGAGAGTGGTTGCTCCTCCTGGAGCTCTCAGTTAGGGACAAGGATTGCAGGATTCTTTCCTACCCCATTGATGGGTTTCCCTAAGTGAGGATTGAGGAAAGAAAGGGAGGGCACCGGCTGCTCCTGCCTCAGTGTTCTCACCAGGTCAAGGACAACTTTCAGGGGCTGTGTGCGGGCTGTCCTCTGCGGGGCTCCTGCAGGATCCTGCACTGTGTCACCTCTAGAAGGGATTAAATTAAGTTTTCTCCTCATCTCTCCAACCTCAGTCCTTTGCCCTGAGCAACTTCCTGGGAACTTTGAATTTTAGGAAATTTGATTCAATTTACTTCCCAACGTACTTAATGAGACTGTAATGTACATGCCCAGCACTGTGCTAGGGTATGTGGGAGAGATTATCTAGGAGAAGGAAGTCCTGCTCCCAGCCCTCCTATAAATACTTGAAATTCGAAGGCTTACCTGCAGGAAGTAGCAAACACCACAAGACAGTAAATGGCAAAACTCAAAAATCATTGTCACAGGCAACATAGCAGAGCTGAGGAGTACAGAAGAGAAAAACCTCTATGGGCTAGGGACAGGGCTCAGAGAAGGCACTAGGGAACAGGTGGGCAGAGGGGCTGGGACTCTGAACCTTGATTAGAACAGCTCTAGTTTTTACCAGCTTCGTGTATTGGGCAAAAGACACCTATAAAAAGGGATTCTGCTACATAAAAAATAGGAAGCCACTGTAGGAAAGGAAAAGGGGAAGGGGGGTGGTCTCAGCCCTTGGAATTGTTGGCACCCAGTGAAAAGCTGGAGGAGTCCCCTTCCCTTGACCACACATACCAACCCCTGAGCTTTACTCCTCACTCTAAGGCAGGCTGCAGCTGGGGAGACCTGGGCAGGTCTCATCATGTTGTCAAGTTTACTTTGAGCCTCGTCTCCCATCAAGGCTGTGGCTGAGGCTGAAGCTAAGGCATTTGGAGGTTACAGGGAATTAAGTTTTGTTCAATGAATGGAGCAAAGATACAGGAAGCAGATACAGGTCTTTCAAAGAGCCCTAAGCATACCAGCCACTATTGGTGCCTCTTGTCTTTGCATTGGTTATGGCCTTGACAATTTACATATAAATTTGATTTTCATCTGCAGAATCCAGTTTTCCCAGTGAATTTCTATGCTGTGGTGTAATGTGGAAAACGAATTGGGAAAGGCAGAGGAGATACAGAGGGCCTAGTTAGAGACATTTCAACAGTTCAGGGGAGATATGGTGAGGGTTGGTTCAGGGTGGCACCTTGGGTCTGGGCTGATCCCTGTGTTTCAAGTCAACATATTAGTAGAAAAAACAGAAGGTCTTCTCTGCCTCTGATTTATTCATCACATACAGTAATGGTCATACATCCAATGACCATTTGGAACTAATGTTGAGTGATTTGTTTTTGCTCTGTTATTGGCAGTAATGATGACAATTATGTAACGACTGTTTGGAACCAATGTGGACTGACTTGTTGTTTTGCTCTGTTATTGACAGAAATGGTGACAATTTATGCATTGCTGGGGGTAAGTGTAGATGGTGTGATAGCTACTTTGGGGCCTCTATTCTCTTCTCAGGATCCTGATGAGCTAAGGTTTTTCTCTCTCCTTGTTCCTAGGTAATAAGTATGAAGTCAAGGTGTACACTGGTGATATAATTGGTGCAGGGACAGATGCTGATGTCTTCATCAATATTTTTGGAGAGTACGGAGACACAGGTAATGGGTTGGAATTCTTTTTTTCGCAAGCCAAGCCCAGGACTGTTTTGTAGATGGGGTTCTTCCCACAATCCTGGCAGAGGAAGGCAGCTTGAGCTCCCCTTTGGGCTCCTCTATTGAGCATCTCTCTTCTTGTGATGTGGCTTGGAATGACGTGTCCTGGGCAGCAGGGTGTTCAGTTTGTGTTATAAAGTTTATATGTGTGATGGGTTTTCTGATTACAGTACGGCTGGTTTGTGGGTTGATTGCAATTGTCCTGCATCTCAGACCATGGACACTCCCAAGCTTCACATCTCTAGGAAACTCATTCTCACTTACTCTATCCTCCTAAGCTCCATGCCCATCTTGAATTATACTTTGGGATGTTGCTGGCTGTGGCCTGATTCAATGCAGTGGTTTGGGGCAGAACAGAATGAGGCTGGGAAAAGAATTTGAGTTGGCCTCACAGGGAAAGCAAGAACTGAGAACTCAGACACAGCTGTAGGTGTTGAGAGGAAGTTCAGGTCAGAAGAATGAGACAGGTGGTTCTCTTCTGCTTCTGCCAATTTAGCAGAATTACATAGGAGTTGGAAAAGCTACAAAGACATGTGAATTTTGTAACAATATACTAAAGAATTCAAAATGCATTGCTGAGCTTATGAGGAAAAAATAAAGAGAAATCTCCAGGTGCCAGTGCTAGAATTGAAGAGGGAATTCAAAACCAAAGTGTTAACTATGAATAGATGTGGTGGCTCCTGGAAGGAGAGAGCTTTCATGCTCAACAGTCTAGAGGATGAGCTTTCATACCCATGTGGGGTCAGGAAATGAGACCTTGGCCCTGCATGAGTCAAGAGATTTGAAATTAAAACTGAATATAAAGCCAGAAACCCTGATGGTTCAGAGGAGCATCTTTAGTGAAAAAATAGACCAGGAAAAAATTTGCTCATCAGTACAGTAAACGTTTCTTGGCAAGAGCTCTAAATTAAAAAAAAAAAAAAAAATGCTGAGAAATTGATACCTTAGGCCTGCACTGCATGTGGGCTTGAGGTCTGATTTTACACTACAAGTGTGATTTGGGAGCCCCTCTCCCTCAAGTACAGAAAATTGGTTTCCTGCCATTAATACCTTTCATATTTGGCAAAAGCATTTGCAAGACTGCCTGAAATTTCCACAGATAAAATACTGAAGATGTGTTCACTTTCCAAAACTACAAAACACTCAAGTATATAATTCATCATAACTAAGCATTAATCAACACAACACACAATAAGATTAAATCCTCAAGAATTTCAGATAATTAGATATATTGTGGTGAAACTAAAGGCAAAGGGAAATATTTTTAAAGGAAGCAGATTTGGCAGATTACTTTCTATAAAAACAATAATTAGATTGATAGCAAATTCCTATCAGCAACCTATGTAGGTCCTAAGTACGTGGAATAGTATCTTCACTATTCTAAGCAATGATATATATCATCCTATAATTCTATATCAGCTAGGTTATCATTCCAGAGTGAGGGCTACATTAGCAAATTTCCATGCAAACAAAGATAGAGTTTACCATTCATATGCTTAAACAACCACTAAAGGATATACTTCAAGAAAAAGGAAATTCTATGCAGAAGAAAGGAATGAGATACAAGAAACAAAGGTGAGCAAAAATGGATAACTATGTAATGAATCTAAGCAAGCATTGACTATACAAAACAATAATGATGACTAACATCAGTGCATGAGGAAATGTGAACCCCAAACAATTAAAATCAATAAAATTTGAGAAGGAAAGTGGATGATGAGAGTTAAAACATAGCAAGGGTCTTGGCCCTTGCTGATCTCTCCATTCCCAGGAGAGCAGGGATAATGATTAACTGTAGATTTTAATAAGTATGCACATCAAAATTGTAAAAGTAATCACCCAAAAAGCAGAAATGTATAATTTGAAAACCAAAGGAAGAAATAAAAGGGAATAAATAATCAATCCGATACAAGGAAGGAAATGAAGAAAGGGAAGCAAAGAAAAAACATGGCTAATAGCAAAAAGTAAAACAAATGTATTAATAAATAGAACAAAGTCATCATTTAAAAGATGGATATTCTGTTAGATGAAAATTCTAAAATCCAGCTTAAATACAGTATATGATACAGAAAGTCTGAGAATAAATGGGATGAAATAAAATATACCAGGAAAACATTAACAAACAGCAAAGATTCTGGCATAGCTATATTAATATTTGTCAAATGAAACCTTAAGGCAAACAACTTTGTTTAAATAAAAATATATTAGACAATGACAAAAGGAATAATGACAAAAAGAATGATACAATAATTTTGAACTTGTGTAAATTTAAGGACATACGCCCAAAATATGTGAAGCAAAAATTAACAAAATTCTTGGAGGAATTTGGCAAATACAGAATCATACTGGGAGATTTTAATACAATACTCTCAATAATGGATAGGCCAAATGCATACAAATTTAGTATGAGTGGAAAAGATTTTAACTACACAGTTAATAAGCTTGATCTAAAGGGAGTGTATAGATTACTGCATCTAACTGGTAGAGAATACACATTCTTATCAAGCATATAATGACCATATACAAAATCACAAAGCAAGCCTTAACTTAAATGAATCAATAGTATAGAGACAACATTCTTTGATCATAAGGCAATAAAATTAGAAGAAATATCCACATCTCACCCAATTTAAAAATTAAAAAGCATATTTCTAAGTAATTAAATAATAAATTATAATGTGAATAATCTGATAGCACATGTTGTATCAACATCACCACTACCACCACCACTACCACCACCCAGAACAGAATTTATTCGCAGAAACTAGGGGAAACAGTAGCAATAGCAACTATGCAGGTCCCTGTTACCCATTACATACTGGGTCATTCCAGGAGGATCTTGCAGGGCAAGACTGCAGACCTGGGAGAGAGACATTGGCCCTTGGGCTGTGAGGCCTAAGCTACATTATTGGAGAAGGCTAGCCTCTTTCCTGGGGCTGGGGTCTCATAGCAATATGACATGGGAGAATCTTGGCCTTTGGTCCTCTTCTGCAACATTATCTTTTATGCTTGAGGGAACATGAGGGTCTCCTCTAGCATAGTAAAGAGGCTGGGGTCCAAGCCTTATGATTGCTACTATATGATGTAGCCTGATCTTTCATCTGAGCATCCTAAAAAGATTATCTTAAGAACATGCTGTAGCCAATTTCCAAGGAGATCTGTAATCATTAAAGAAATTAGAGCAGCAATTAAAATTCACTCAAGACATCAGACCAAGAAGATTGTTCAGGCAAAATCTACCAAATATTTAAGAAATTATGAATCTCCAACTTATATAAACGGTTTCAAAGAACAGGGAAAGATGTACTGTGTCCTAGTTTATTTTATGATTTTTGATACCAAAATCAGGCTGATAAATTAACAAAAAGAAATGTACAGATTAGTCTTATTTATGAATAAAGACCTAAAAATCTTAAATAAAATATTAGCACACCAAATTCTTAAACAAATATATAGATATATGACAAATAAATTCTACTCTGTAAGGTTTATTCCAGGGATTTAATGATAATTTAATAATAGTCAACCTATTTATATAATTTATCATAGTAACAGATTAAAGAGAAAGAATTATCTTGATAGATGCAGGAAAATTTACATTATTTACTTTATAAAAACCCATAGAAAACTAGAAATAGATTTTTTTGAAAAATATGAGGATATCTACCAAAATATGCAGAAATATGCTTAATTTTAAAAACTTAAAAGAACTCTTTTTAAAGCCAGGAACAAAAGAAATAGTCCAGCTACTCATTATTTCTATTCTTCATAGTACTAGAGGTCCTAGGGCCAGAAAAAAGGGCAAATAAAAGAAATAAAAGCTATAATGGTTGAAAATGAAATAACAAACTTTCACTTTTGTAAAAAATAATGATCATCTACAAAATCCACGAGAATTTATAAACCATTAGAACCAATGAAAGAGAAAGTTATTAAAGTTGCTGAATATAAGATTACTATACAAAAATTAATAAAAATAAGCAATGCAAATATTTAATTTAAAAATACATTATTTACATTAGCAATTACAAGCTACCTAAGAATACATATTAAAAAGAGCCTTTTGGGAAAACCATCAATTTTTATTGAAGGATATACAAGAATATGTAAATAAATTGAGAAATATGTTTAAGGATGAGAAAAGACTCAAATTCATTAGGATGCCAAATTTTCCCAGGTTGTTTTATAAATGCAATTCAATTTCAGTCAAAATCTTAAAAGGCAATACCCCACTGCTTACACTGCTACTAAAATTCATGTAGGGCTAAGCCATAAAGAGCTAAATATTATCAAGACAATTTTGAATAATGAAAATAATGCTAACAATATTAATAATGGGAATATTTGCCCTGCTAGATATTAAGACATTTTAGGTCTCTAAAAAGTAAAACAGTGTGCTTTTACTAGATGGATAAACAAAATAGAGCAATGAAACAGAAGAGGCTAGAAGCACACATAGAGTTGGCATTATAAATCAGAAGGAAAAGATGAAGTGTTCAATTACTGGTGTTTGAACAATTGTCTAACCATATGAAAAATGATAAAATTAAATTCCTGCCTTTTACCATGCATAAAATAACTTACAGATGGGCTAAATACTTAAATGTGAAAAAGCAAAAATATAAAATATTTTTGGAAGAAACTCTAAAAACTCTTTTTAATCTCAATTTAGAGATGGGATTTCATAAACAATTCATTAAAAGCCCAAGCAGCAAAGGAAAATATTGATAAATTGAGGTCTATTAAAACAAGAAAAATGTATGATGAACATAGGCAAACAAGACAAAAGAAAAATGGAATAAAAGATATAAACAGAAAAATTACAGAAGAGCAAAGCCTAAATGGCCAAAATATATTTATGAACATATTCTCAAACTCCCCAAATAAATAGGGGAATGCAAATTAAAACCACAACAAGATACTATTGGGTACACACTGAATAAAAATTTTAAAAAATATGTTAATAATGATTGTGGGGAATAGGAATCTTCATATACTACTGGTGGTAATTAATGTGGTACAACCATTTTTGGAGGTAAATTTTGCAACATCTAATAAACTGAAGATGAGCACACCTTCAGGTCCAGAAACTGGAGGTGTCTATTCAGAGCTGCTCTTACGAATGTGCAGTAGGAGATGGGTACAGAAGAGTCCATTTCAGTGCTGTTTGCAATAGTAAAAAATTAGAAGTAACCTAAATGTCCATCAGGAGAAGAATGCATAGACAACAGCATTTCCTTCAATCAATGACTATTATATAGCAGTCAGATGAATAAACTAAAGTTATGACAATCATCAAGGTACTCTCAAAAGGATAACATTAACTGAGAAAAAGCAAGTAGCATAAGGGTATGTGACAATGATAACAGGAACAATAGCAACCACCTCAGCAGCAATGGTAATACAATAGTGACTACCACACTTCAGGAGCCATCCTAAGTGCTGTTTGTGTATTAACTGAGCCAATCTCACAGCAAAATCCTATGAGGGAGGCACTGTTATTATCTCCATACATTCATCCGTTATACTGTTATTATCTCCATACATTCATCCGTTGTACAGATGAATAATTTGAGGTAAAGAAGTGTATACTATGATACTATTTATGTAAAATTCTAAAACATGCATAAATAGTATATCTTCTTTATAGATACATATGCAAACAAAAATTCTTGGGAATGATATATACCAAGTTGAAGATAATGTTTATTTTGGGAAAGGAGTAGAAGGGAAGAGATAGACAGTGAAGCCTTAGACATATCTCTCATGTTTTACATCCTTAAGAAATGAGAAAGGTCTGGAGAAAACTGGACAAAATGTTAATATCTGTTATCTCTCTTAAATCTGGATGGTGGGTACATGAATGTCTTATATTATTTTATGTATGTTTTGTCACAATTTAAAATAAAAAAAAATGAAAAGAAAGGACACAGGATGGTTTAAGCAAAAATTGGTGCCTACATAAGACTTGTAGATACACAATAGTGGAAAGTTGCAGAGCAGAAAGAACAAGTTAAAATTTGAGTCCTAACTATGTGCTTATAACCTGTGTGACTTTTGGCAAGTTATTTAACTTCTCTAAGTCTCTGCTTCTTCATCTGCAAGACAGAGTTAATAATATCTCCTTCTTGAATTGTGGTGAGGAATAAATGAAAGTAAAAACCAAAACTATGTTAAACAACCAGCAGCATCTGATAGTATTAATACCTACCAGCACTATTTTCCAGAAAAGGAGTCAGATCTAAGGAAATCTGTAGGCTGAATACCAACAGCCCCTTTACCAACTGCCATGACTATTGTTCCAATTCAGGACAAGCAACTGGCAAAAGCAAGACAGGGTCCTAGATCTAGAGATGGGGGTACAAATCGGTTTAGTAGGATCGGGACTCCAGAGTAAGGGAGAAATCAAAAGCTCAGTTATAGGACCTGGGCACAAGCCACACATGAAGCAAACCTCTGCCTTGTTCAGAGACTGGAGGGATGTAAGGAGCCCTTAGATCTCAGGAGGAAGTTGCCCTTGTTGACTTTGGAAGAGCATCTTTCAGTGGGCGGACCATGAAGGCTTGGAAATTCTTTTCTTCTGGTCTTTTTGTAATTTCTTTTGTGTGTCTGCGCATACAGGGGAGCGTAGGCTAGAAAATGAAAAGGACAACTTTGAAAAGGGAGCTGAAGACAGGTTCATCCTGGATGCCCCAGATTTGGGGCAACTGATGAAGATCAATGTTGGCCACAACAATAAGGGGGGATCTGCAGGTTGGTTCCTGTCCAAGGTGAGTTCAGCTGCTTCTCTGTGGTCCCTGTGGCCTTGGAAGGGGGGCTTCTTGTTCTTCAGAGGGTTGTATCTCAGCCCCAACTTCCCTCTCTAGGTCCATCTGCATTCACTCTTCTACCTAAGCCAGATGGCCAGTCATTCTGTCCTCCTTATGGTCTCTAAGACTTCACCCATGTTATCATCTTCATATGAAGCCCAGTAATTTCTTTCTTTCTTTCTCTCTCTCTCTTCTTTTTTTTTAGGGTACATGTGCACAATGTGCAGGTTTGTTACATAGGTATACTAGGTATACATGTGCCATGTTGGTTTGCTGCACCCATCAACTCGTCATTTACATTAGGTATTTCTCCTAATGCTATCCCTTCCCCAATACCCCACCCCCTGACAAGCCCTGGTGTGTGATGTTCCCCTCCCTGTGTCCAAGTGATCTCATTGTTCAATTCCCACCTATGAGTGAGAACATGTGGTGTTTGGTTTTCCGTCCTTGTGATAGTTTGCTGAGAATGACAGTCTCCAGCTTCATCCATGTCCATGCAAAAGACATGAACTCATCCTTTTCTATAGGAAGCCCAGTACTTTCATCTGAACCTAGCCAGGGCCTATTCATTGGAACTTCTGGCTACATTTCACTGGCCAAATATGTATCAGGTGGACACCCTAGCTGCAGTGAAAACTGGGAAATCAGGTGGTTAGCTTTCAGCCTGTAGAATAGAAGTGGACTAGGAAGAAGGTGATTGGAAAGGGTGTTGAGTGAGCATCCTAGTGATGGCCACACTTCTTTTCATAATTAGTCTGAAAGTTCCTTGAGGCACCTCCCTAGCTCTTGGCATGGGACTGGACATTGAATCAACAAAGGAGGAAATGCCCAAATTCCTTTGGAAAGGAAGGGCTTGCCTGATCCTAAGAGCAGCAAACCTGGTACTGAACAGGGTACCAGGAGGTTAAGTGGAACTGCTGCTTGGATTGGAGAAGAAATAGGGCGGGAGTCCAGAATCCAAATAGCCGATACACCAGTGTGTTTTCAAGTGGTTTTCTATTTAGCTGGGCAAAGTGGGAAGAGGAGGCCTGTGCATTTTATGACCTCAGCCAGGGTGGGCCACAGAACAGGTACCTTGAAGTCCACTTCCTTCATTCTGAAAAGGAAGACAGTAGAGTGAAAACACAAGCTTTAGTGGATGCAGCTTTGAAGGGTGAACAGTTTCACCCTCTTGAACTCAGGTTCCTTCTTGGTCACATGGGTGCATTGTGCTCTCAGGAAAGTTTTCCAAGGAGGCAGGTTCACATGCCAAGATGTGCTTCTTTGTTTCTTTGTTGCCTTCAGTCTCAAAGGGCAGCTTGGCAAGGTGTGAAATCTATGGGTGAAAACACTTTTTTTCCTTTAAAACTTTGTGGATTCTATTCCATTAAATTCTGAAATTTGATATTGAGGCCAAGTAGACTTTCGTTTCTTTCTGGGTAACCTAATTTTTTTTCCTGCCAGATGCTTGCAGATGTTTTTCTTTATATTAATTCAAAAGTCTTGCCAGACAGCATCCAGGAGTGGGGCCTATGTTAGCCTGCCCTTCCTTCCTTCTTTCCTTCCTTCCTTCCTTCCTTCCTTCTTTCCTTCCTTCCTTCTTTCCTTCCTTCCTTCCTTCCTCCCATGTTTGTTTTTAATTTCTCTGGAACACAGTATGTGTTTTCTATCTGATGGGCAGGCTATTTGTTATTCATTTATTATTTATAATTAATTTATTTATAGGTCAGAAAAGAGATTTCTTATTGTATGTTAGATTCTTGCTTGGGTGGCATTTGTTCTGGTCTCTTCCTCAGGACAGCCAATTGCCTGCCTATTGGATTTCCATTCTCTATCTTTCAAAACTGGCATCTTCCCCTTTACTCCCCTTTACTGCTGTCATCTCTACTTTTTTTCATTCCTTGAGAACTTGTCAAATTCCCACCACATCATTGATTTGCTGTTCCACACTGAGTTCCACTTCTTTCTCCTGTCAATGTGTATTTCAATTCTGAATGTATTTCTTTTAATTATTTTTTTCTTACAAAATGAATACATGTCCATCATAAAACATTTAGGAAATACAAATAAACAACAAAAAAACCACTCATAATTTTACCACCCAAACATAACCAGTTAATATTTTGATGAATATCCTCTAGCCATTTTTCTATTAATAGATATATTAATATATATATCACTTTTTAAAATATAGGGTCATAAAGAATACAATATTTTACAAACTTGTTTTCATTTTTAAATATAGCATGCATATGTCCCCATGTTATTTAAATATAATAACCTGGTTATTTTACAATATAATTTTACTATATATATATATATATATTTTTTGAGATGGAGTGTTGCTTTGTCACTGAGACTGGAGTGCAGTGGTGCAATCTCGGCTTACTGCAATCTCTGCCTCCCAGGTTCAAGCAATTCTGCTGCCTCAGCTCCCAAGTAGCTGGGATTACAGGTGCCCACCACTATGCATGGCTAATTTTTGTAGTTTTAGTAGAGACAGGGTTTCACCATGTTGACCAGGCTGGTCTCAAACTCCTGACCTTAAGTGATATGCCCGCCTCAACCTCTGAAAGTGCTAGGTTTATAGGTGTGAGCCACTGCGCCTGGCTACAATGTAATTTTTAATGACTGAAATAAGTGTTTTAGATCTACCATGACTTATTAAATCAGTCTCCTTTTGTCAAATGTTTCTATTTTTTCCTCAAAATTATTGTATAATTATGCTATATGCTGTATATTATATAATATATAAAATGTATATTATGCTGTACAGGTTGAATATATCTTATTGTAAATGCTTGGGACCAGAAGTGTTTCAGATTTCAGGTCTTTTTGAATTTGGAATATTTGCATATACATAATGAGATATCTTGGGATGGGACCCAAGTCTAAACATGAAATCCATTTGTTTCATATACACCTTATGCAAATAGCCTGAAGGTAATTCAACATAATATTTGTTAATACTTTGTTACATGAAGCAGAGTTCTGACTGCGTTTGGACTGTGACCCCTCATATAAGGTCTGGTGTGGAATTTTCTACTTTTGGTGTGTTGTCAGCACTCAAAAACTTTTGGACTTTGGAGCATTTTGGATTTCGGGTTTCAGATTAGGGATGTTCAACCTGTGTGTATATATATACAGTATACTATTATACTATAAATAGTGCTGTGACAAACATTCTTGCCTTATCTTTATGTAAATCTATGATTATTTCTTACAGTAAATTCTCAGGAGTTGGTGAAAGAACAGGCAGAATTTTGAGAACTTTGAACTATTTGCTGCTGTATAGTTTTATTTTTCTTGATTCCCTTTCTTAGTTATTTTTTAATCTCATCTGATTGCCTTTTTATGGTAGTCTCATCTGTCTTTAAAGATATTTACTCCTATTTCATAAAGACTAAATCTTCTTATATTCTCTTAAGCACATCAGTTGAATGGTGTGAGTTCTTTTGGTGTGTCCCATATTAGGTTCTTTCCAGAGTTCTGCCCTTCCTCTGATTCTTTGGAATGATTTCTGTCTTTGATTCAAGAATTTGCAAGGCCTTAAGTTGGTGTATTCCCTTTACCCAACCTCAGATCAGGTGGGTCTTGTTCAGACTTGGTATCTGACAATAGTCAAGCTGCCCCTGAAACATAGGGCATGCTTATTAAATCTCCCATCTTCCTACTCCTCCTCTCCTCTTCTTCCTCCCACTTCTATTTTCATTCTTGGCTCCAGTTGGGTAATAACCAAACTCCCATCTCACATCCAGGGTTGATTGGAGGCTCTTAGTCCAATTCTTAGATCCTGGATGGTACTGTCCTGATATAGCTCTGCCCTGATGTGTTGATCATTTCTTTTCTTATTCCTATTGCCTGAGTCTTTGATACAAGTTGGTTGCATTTTATGCAAGAGATGCATTCCTAAAAATCTATCTATCTATTTATCTATCTATCTATCTATCTATCTATCTATCTATCTATCTATCTATCTACCTACCTACCTACCTACCTACCTATCTATTCTTTTAAGATGGAGTCTCATTCTGTCGCCCTGACTGGAGTGCAGTGGCATGATCTTGGCTCACTGCAAGCTCTGCCTCCTGAGTTTGCACCATTCGCCTGCCTCAGCCTCCCAAGTAGCTGGGACTACAGGTGCCCACCACCACGCCTGGCTAATTTTTTTGTATTTTTAGCAGAAACAGGGTTTCACCGTGTTAGCCAGGATGGTCTTGATCTCCTGACCTCATGATCCGCCCGCCCCAAAGTGCTGGAACTACAGGTGTGAGCCCACACCCGGTTAAAATCTATATACTCTGAAATTCATTTGAGACAGAATTTTCTGCAGGAATAATGTAAAGCAGAGGGTTGTGCACTTTGAACATATATAGAGAGAACCATGAAGGTGTGTTTTTGTTCTAATGCTTTTGTTTTTTACAGTATAGTCTTCAATATTTTACAAAGCTACCAGATGCTTGCTTAGTCTTGGTAGCATTTTATCATCGTAATCCTGTTCTAAAGTGATCAAATTTTTAAAACAAATTTCATTGTGTATATTTAAGGTGTATAACATGATGTTATGAGATACATATGGATAGTAAAAAGGTTACTACCCATATTGTGTTATGACTGGAGAACACATTCTAGCTATTAACAATTCTACTTATCCTAGAGCAAGTTTTCAGTTGGATCTTCCGGGCACATTTTGAGAGGGCCCCTCAGCTCATTGGTGTATTCTAGAAGGCACACTTATTTCAGCCTCACTAACTTAGCTCACATGGGAGTCCCTGAGGGAGGCATCATAGATTCCATTAGCCTTACTGTTGGTGGCTGATGTTTTCTGAACTGATCATAAGATCCTAGGATTCGGGCTCGCAGTTCCTCTTGCATGGGCTCTGCTCACCAATAAGGTCAGAATCCCAACCTTCAGCCTGTGAGGACAGTGATGATTTTGTCATAGTTTGTAAATCCAGACTTCCAGTTCTTGTGACCAGTCTCACAGTTCACATGCTGCCAAATTGTTTGCTTCAATTTAAAAAATGACCTGCAGCAGTGGAGGGAGCACTGTCTCAGTAATTCAAGTCAGAAGGTAATTGCCAGTCATTCCTGTGTGATTCTAGGCTTTACCAGGTATCCCGGACACAGTTGTGTCCTTGTGATAAGCTTTCCTTGGGCCATGAAGCTGATACTGGTATATTCTTAAAGTAGACTCAAGTGATTGGAAGATTGGATTAGATCTCCAGGTGCACCCTCAACAACGCTTATCTACATCCCTGTCCCCTCTTCTCCTTCCCAGATTGTCATTGAAGATATTGGGAACAAAAGAAAATATGACTTCCCCCTTAACCGCTGGCTGGCCTTGGACGAAGACGATGGCAAAATCCAAAGGGATATCTTAGTGGGCGGAGCTGAGACCACAGGTAGATTTGAAGAAAGGGGAGGCTCTTTTAGGTATTTTACTTTCTGCCTAAGGATTGGTGTTGGCATCTGTGGGGCTGGAGGCCTGTGATCAAACAGGAGCCAGCTGGGTCTGCAGACAGCATTCTTCCTGCTCCTGAAACTGTTCTGTCCCACTGGGTTGCAGCCTGGGGCTCTGTTGTTGCCAGAGAGTCTGGGGGATGCTGCTAAGCAGATGCCAACTGCCCAGGGCAAAGGAAGGTATCCATAGGATGAAGCCAGAATGTGAATTTCTGACAAGCATGGATGTTTCCCAGGACATTGATTGACTCTGAACTCTTCCTGATATTGAGTGCTTAGTATATGCCAGGCCTTCTTCTAGGTAGATACCTGACCCGCATGGTGTCCTTCAATCCTCACAACCACCCAATAAGGTAGGAACTGTTATTGTTTCCATCTCACAGATGAGGAAACTGAGGCACATGGAAGAGCCTTGTCCAAGGGCACACAGCAGGCAAGTGATAGATTCAGGATTTGGTCTGCTTCCTAAAGCCCTAACCTCTATGAATTCCACAGAAAACTTCCAATGCCCAACATGGCAGTCATGGTCATGGATGTTCTAGAAAATCAACGTTGATATTGTGAACATCTGAGAATATTCTCTGCTGCAGAACCTCCCATGACTCACCATGGGAGAAAATCCATGTTCTGTAGCATAATGTACAAATTTCTCCACAATTTGGCTCCATTTATCTTACCTACAGAGTCTTCCCACACCCTCTCTCCCACTGCACATTCACACCTTCCTTTCTCCCCTCCATCTTGTTCCCATGCCTTCCCTCTCCTCTCAACTCCCTGCTTACCTTGCTCTTTCTCTCTCTGTATCCTTGGAACCTGCCTTCTCCTCATCCTGCAAGGCCTTTTCTCTTCTTTCTGCCTCTCAAATTCCTGATCCCAGTCACTTCCTCTGAGCCTTCCCTGACCTTCTCTGGCCTGGGTAACTTCTCCCTTCTTTGGCTCTATGCATCCTTGGCAGACCTTTATTGCTGCTGTTTAGAAGACTAAATGCTCCTCTACTCCAGTGCTTTTCAACCTCAGCATTGTGACCTGATCATTGTGAGGTGTGGTACAAGTCATCTACAGATGAAAGTTTGCAGTTTACTTAAAAACATGCTTGAATAGAATTAACATAATCCTATTGAATGTGTGAATATTATATGTCTCCTAGTGATAGAAGAAGAGCAGAAATGATAACAGCTGGGAATTGATTATATCATAAACCATAGAAGTATGTCTGATGTGGGGACACCATTTCTCCATGCATCTTAGAGAAATAAAGCTCGAGACTTTTTTTTTTTTTTCCTAGAGCAGTGGCCATTCCTTTTTATTTATTTACTCCCCAAAGGCCTGGCATCTAGTAAGCACTCAATAAATGCTGAACAAAAGAAAATGTAAGTTTAAGAATGAATGATGCACCCATGTAGTTGCATGTATTATCACTCAAAGAAATTTGGGATTTTTATTTCTCTGAGGTTATGGGATAAGAGTGTGACGTACGGTAGGGTGAGGGATGGGTGGGGGAATTAACAAGGCTTAAAGTGACAACTGCCTTAGACCCCAGGACAGAATTAAAGAATGTAGGCCAGGTATGGTGGCTCACGCCTGTAATCCCACCACTTTGGGAGGCCGAGGTAGGTGGATCACTTGAGACCAGGAGTTCGAGACCAGCCTGGCCAACATGGCGAAACGCTGTCTCTACTAAAAATACAAAAATTAACCAAGTTGGTGGCACACATCTGTAATCCCAGTCACTCAGGAGGCTGAGACACAAGAATCGCTTGAGCCTGGGAAGTAGAGGTTGCAGGGAACTGAGATCGCACCACTAGACTCCAGCCTGGGTGACAGAGTGAGACTCTGTCTCAAAAAAAAAAAAAAAAAAGAAAAAAGAAAAAAAAAGAAAATCTAGGCCAGTTCTTAGCAGAATTGCCTGTCCAAATGTTTGCCTTTGGTATTTTCTTTTACTTCACCCTGTCGCAGAGTTTAATCTCCCTTTGCTAGTTCTTCCTCAGAATTCTATGTCCTCATATTGCCTCCTGATAGACCATAACCTCAAATGGCCCAACCAACAATGTTTTCTCTCTCCCTCAATCCTCCCTCACCCTACCACATCAGGCAGCAAAGGAGGACATTAATGTCCTCTATTAAAAGTTATGTTTTTAAGTTATCAGCAAAAGAGCAAGCGAAATGAATCAGATAGCCCTGAATATAAATCTCCATTAATGGAGTTGACTATTATAATTAGATTAGACATAACAGAATTCATCTGGCAGCTATTAATAATGTAGGCATGGTAATTATCATTAATAATAAGTACTATTCTTAGCCAACCCGAGTTCCTCCTTCTCTTTGTTAGTTTCCTGTAATCAGCACTGACAGCTTCCTGTAATAATATGTGCAGTTTATTCTCAAACTCAGATGCATTGGACACACAAACTCTGGAAAAGACGAAATGAAGTCGAGAGGGACATTAGGTGGCATCTGGAGGAATAGGACATGATGGGGAAAGAGGATGTGTGGAGGAGGAGGGCTTTGGGGGTGTCGTAACCAGGAAGGGGAGGAAGGGGTGGGATATTATGATGCAGCTCACATTGAACACTCTCTTTCCTGTTGTTTCCACACCAGCTATTACGTATATTGTCACCGTCTTCACTGGGGATGTCCGAGGGGCTGGTACCAAATCCAAAATCTACTTGGTCATGTATGGGGCCAGAGGGAATAAGAACAGTGGGAAAATCTTCCTGGAGGGCGGCGTGTTTGACCGAGGCCGCACGGACATCTTCCACATCGAGCTGGCTGTCCTCCTTAGCCCCCTGAGTCGGGTCTCCATCGGGCATGGCAATGTGGGTGTCAACAGAGGCTGGTACTGTGAGAAGGTAAGGGATGCCCCTGAAGACAGCCTTCCCTGATTCAACCCCTCTCCTCTTTAACTTGCAAGTAAAAACTTTAACCTGAATCCTACTTCCTCTGAACTAGTTACAGAGTGCATGGGCAATCTTTTTCACTGGGCATTTTGGGTGGTTATGTGTCCATCTATCTTGCCTCAAGGGTGGTCAGGAACAGGGGCTGTTCTGTACATGCATCCAAGGGCCAAGCAGGACAGGTTATCCAGAGGTGTTCAGTTGGTGGTTATGATTATCCTGATTCCTGGTGTAGTGTTTCACTCAGCTTATAAATCTTTCAATCAATAAGTATTTTAAAGTATATGTTTTTATTGTGGGATACTTATACTTTAAAGAATTATATATTAATAACTGTCTGACATAGGGAATGTTAAAAAGCAAACCTCAATTTTGTCTATCACACAGCTTGAGAGAGAGAACATTCGAGATGCTTTTGAAACTCCTCTGTGTCCTTCCACAGTCATATAGTCCTCTTTCCCTCAAAGGGCACATACTATTATGAATTTTGTCTATGTATAAACTTGTATTGTTTGTAACTGGCAATTTTTATCCCTCGCTCCCTCCCTCCCTCCCTCCCTCCCTTCCTTCCTTTCTTCCTTCCTTTCTTCCTTCTTTTTGTTTTATTTTTGGACAGAGTTTCACTTCTGTCACCCAGGCTGGAGGGCAATGGCATGATCTCAGCTCACTGCAACCTCCACCTCCTAGGTTCAAGTGATTCTCCTGCCTCAGCCTCCCAAGTAGCTGGGATTACAGGCATGCACCACCATGCCTGGCTAAT
The DNA here is from genome assembly GCF_003255815.1 of Theropithecus gelada. NCBI lineage: Eukaryota > Metazoa > Chordata > Mammalia > Primates > Cercopithecidae > Theropithecus > Theropithecus gelada. The sequence continues at coordinate 38,719,596 of NC_037686.1, read as the reverse complement.
TTTGTATTTTTGGTAGAGATGGAGTTTTACCATGTTGGCCAGGCTGGTCTTGAACTCCTGACCTCAGGTGATCTGCCTGCCTCGGCCTCCCAAAGTGCTGGGATTACAGGAGTGAGCCACCGCACCTGGCCATAACTGTCAATTTTCACTTAACATTATGTTTTAGAGATTTGTCCAAATGGTAACAGAAGCTGTAGTTCATCCATTTCCCTGCTGCAAAGTATTTATTTGTCCATTCTTCTGTTGATTGATATTTTGGAGTGATTTCTTGATTTTTACTACTATGAGCAATCTTGCCATGAAGTTCTTGTACATGTGTCTTTGTAGAAGTGTGCAAGAGCTTCTCAGAATGAAAGTGCTAGGTCACAGGGCAAGCGAATCTTCAGCTTTATAGGATAACTGTTACTTCCGAAGTATTCCAGATTGTTTTCCAAAATAGTTGCACCATTTTACTCTCCTGTCAGCCATGTGTAAGAGATATTTTGTTTTATACATTCTTGTAAATGAATTTTTAATTTTCACCATTTTGGAGGTTGTAAAATGATCCTGTTGTGGTTTTAATTCTTACTTTTATGATTACTACCAAGGTTGAATGTGTGTGTTTTCCTTTATTGGCCATTCATGTTTCTTTTTATGTAAAATGTCTGTTCATGTCTTTTACTGATTTTCCTATTGACCAATCTATCTTTGGATTTATTTTTAGGAGTTTTAAAATTTAATCTGGATATTAATCCTTTGTTGATAATATATGTTCAAATATTTTCTCATAGTTTGTGATGTTCTTTGAGTAAGATTTAAAAGTATTTAGTTTATCAATCTTTTCGTTTATGACTAATGTATTTGGTATTATTGAAAGAAATCTACTTATTTCAGAGCTATGAAGACATTCTCCTGTATCCTTTTCTAAAAACTGTTGTTTTAATTTTTCCATTTATGTTTTTAAAATGCTAGGAATTGAATTTTGTGAGGGAGAAATTCAATATTATTTTTTTCCATGTAGATATGCAAATGTTCCAGCAACATTTATTGAAGAGCTTTTAAAACTTGACCAAGGTTAAGAATCACCTGGAATTCTTATTAAAAATAGATTCCTAGGCTCTAATTCAGAGCAAATGAGTCAGAATTTACAGGTAATCTGGATATTTAGCAAGTGGTTAGATAATTTTTATCATTGAGAAAATTTTGGAAGCACTGATTTACTAAATAGTAATTCTTTTCCCACTGTTCTGAAAAGACATTTCTATCACACATAAAATTCACAAAATGCATGGCTTTGCCCCTGAGTTTTCTAGTCTGTTCCATTTATTTAGTTTATTTCTGCACTAATATAACACTCACTATCTTCATTTTTACCTCTTTACTGTCTTAGTATCTGTTGGGGAAATTTGTTCACCTTGTTATTCTTCCTCCAGAATGTTTTGACTATTCATAACCACTTACCCTTCCAAAGAAATCTTTATTTATTTATTTTGCCAAATCCCATGAAGAACAGTGTTTAACAGAATTCATTTGGACCTATAGATTCATTTGAAAGAACTGACATCTTTACTGTATTGACTTTCCCTATCTACGGATATGGTATACTTCTTAAAATTTATGTCTTCTTTAATAGTTTTCAATATAGTTTTATGTTTTTGATAAAGGAATTGCATGTCTGTTAGGTATGTTTAAGAGACCTTATAACTTTTGTTACTATTATAAATGGTATCTCTTTAAAAATTATATTTTCTAACAATTTGTTGCTGATATAGAAATGGAAGTATTTTCTGGACATTTAGTTTACATAAGGACATTTTGCTAAACTCTATTGTTAATTCTGATAATGTCTCAATAATTATTTGTTTTTTTTCTGTAGGAAGTCAAATTATAAATTATAACAGTTTTTTTAATTTTCAAAGCTTGTAGTTCTTTTTTCTTTTTTGTTTATTTGACCACATGGCCTAAGACCTACAGTACAATACTGAGTAGTAGGATTAATAGTGGATATCTTTATTTTGTTTCTGATTTTAAAGGACCTACTTCTAATATTTTGTTTGGTTGATTTTTTTTTTGCAAGTTTATGGTAGACATTCTTAGATTAGATCTGTAAAATTCCCTTCTATTTCTATATTGTGAGGAGTTTTCATGATGAATTGTTAAATTTTATCTAATGCTTTTCTGCACTTAGTGAGATCGTTGTATGGTCTTTCTTTTTTATTCATTAAGTTGGTGCACTAATATGAGTGCATTTTCAAATGGCAAACTAACTGCTTTTTTATAAGTCAAACTTGGTAATAATAGATTGTTTTACATGTTTTTAGAGTTATTAACATTTAATATAGAATTTTTCTGGCCAGGCGTGGTGACTCAAGCCTGTAATCCCAGCACTTTGGGAGGCCAAGGCGGGCGCATCGTGAGGTCAGGAGATTGAGACAGGCTTGGCTAACATGGTGAAACCCCGTCTCTACTAAAAAAAAAATACAAAATATTAGCCGGGCGTGGTAGAGGGCGCCTGTCCCAGCTACTTGGGAGGCTGAGGCAGGAGGATGGCATGAACCCAGGAGGCCGAGCTTCCAGTGAGCTGAGATTGCGCCACTGCACTCCAGCCTGGGTGACAGATCGAGACTCCATCTCAAAAAAAGAAAAAAAAGAATTTTTATATCTATGTTCATGAGTAGCATTGGCCCCTTATTCCTTTCTTATATAATTGTTGATTGGTTGTGATTCTAGAATGAAATGAGAAGTATGTCCTTTCCTAAAAGAGGGTGTATAAAATTGCAGTGATGTTTCCCAAATGTTTGGTTGCAGTCTCCTGCAAAATTGTATAGGTAGGGGTGTGTGTGTGTGGGTGTATGTGTGTGTGTGTGTGTGTAAAATTATGGATTTTAAACAGCAGGGTTTTGTTTTGTTTTTCTTTGCTGTTTATAGGAATATTCAGGCTCTTTATTTCTTACTCAATCTGTTTTAATGAGCTTTTTTTGGGAATTTGTACATTTGTAAGTTATCAAATGTATTGACATAAATTTATACACATCCAGTGTTCTCTTATTTTTTAACAACGGATGCATCTTTTATCCTCTGATATAATTATGAACACTCTTTATGTATTATTTATTCATGACTTGTTGCTTTTTAAAAAATATGACTCTTACAAAAAGTTTATTTAGCTCTTTCAAATAACCAAGTTTTGCTTTGTGTACGCTGTTTTAATTCTATTCTCTGCTTTATTGACTTGTATTCTTAACTTTATCTCTGTTTAATTTCTCTGAGTTTCTTTTGTTGTTCTTTTTCTAAATTCTTAAATTGGATTCTTAGCTCATTAATTTTTAGCCTCCTTTTTTTCTCGTACAAACATTTGATACTATAATTTTCTCTCAAAGTAGTGCTTTAGCTGCATTTCGTATATTTTATAAAATATTTTTATGCAGTTTAATTGTATTGTTTCATTTTAAAAAGCAGCTTTGTTAAAGTATAATTAACATGAAATAAAATACACACTCTTCTAAAGCATACAGTTCTGTGAGTTTTGATAAATGTACACACCTGTGTAACCATGACTAGAACCAATATATAGAATGTTTCCATCACCCCAAAATGTTTCCTTGTGCTCCTTCACAGCCAATATCCACCACTCTAATCACTAATCTGATTTTAGTCACTAAAGATTAGGTTAGTCTTTTCTAACATTTAATATAAATGAAATCATTTAGCATGTACTTTATGTGTGTTTGTGTCTGACATTTCACTCAGAGTAATGTTTTTGGGATTCATAATGTTGTTTCATGTATTAGTAACTTATTTTTTATTGCTAAGTAGTATTCCATTCTTCGGATATATAGCAATTTGTTTATCCATTTAATCGTTGATGAACATTTGGGTCATTTTCAATTTTGGGGGTTACTATGAATAAAGCTGCTATGAATATTCATGTACAAGTCTTTGAATGGACATGTGTTTCAATTTTGTTGGATAAATACCTAATAATAGAATTTCTGGATCCATGGTAAAGATATGCTTAACTTTTAAAAAATTCCTCCAAATTGTTTTCAAAGTGGCTACATTGTTTTGTATGCCTGCCAACAATATATGAGAATTCCAGTTCTTCCATATCCTTACCATCACTTGGCATTGTCAATCTTTCTATTTTTAGATATGCTCATGGGTGTCTAATTGTGGTTTTAATTTACGTTGCCTCCGATGACTAATTATGTTGAACTGTTAAAAATGTGCTGATTGATCATTTGTATATATTCTTATTCTAGTTGCCTTTGCTTATTTTACGTTTTTAAATCTTATTAAATTGTAAGAATTCTTTACATATTCTCGATACAACAACTTTTTTGTTAAATACATCGATATATCTGTATTTCCATATCTGTGTGTGTATGTATGAATAATCTCCCACTGTGTAGCTTGCCTTTTCATTTTCTTAACAATGTTTATTGAAAAGCAGAAGCTTTTAATATTGTTGAAAGGCAATTTATCAATTTTTAAAAAATAGTTTGTGCTTGTTTGGGTTCTTATTTATTATTACACTAAAAATTCTTTTGTGACTCATTAGTTATTTTGTGACTCATTATTTTGAAGTATGACTTTTAGTTTCCAAATGCATGTTGTCTTATTATTTAATTTATTTTTAATTTAATATCATTTTATTCAGAAAACACAGCCTATATAATGCCATTTTTAAAAATGCGTTGCAATTTACAATGCATGTTCAATTTGTGTATTGCTCCAAGAGCTGAATTTAAACATTTAATTTTATTTATTAAATTCAGTTTGTTACTTTTGTTATTTGAGTCTTGTTTCCTTACTATCATTTTGTCTGTTTGGTCTGTTAATTACTAATAAATATGTGTTAAAATATCTACTTTTGTGTGTGTGTGTGTGTGTGTGTGTGTGTGTAATCTCTACCACTATTGAAATATTTACCACTAAGGTGGTAGATATTTCTTATTGTAGAACTAACAATTTTTGCTTTATGTAGTTTGAGGCTATGTTACTAAGCATAGAATTATTGTAACTTCCTAATGAATTCAATCTTTATCATTATCCAATCTGATACTATTTATCTCTGAACTGGCAAATTTAGTATGTTTATGTTTATTGTAATTACTGATATATCTGTTCTGCTTTTACTGTTTCTTTTTTCTTCTTTTAAAATTATTTTGGGTTGACTGTTTTTCCCTATTTCTTTTTTCCCTTTATAGTTATTTTACTGTACATACTTAGTATGGGAAACCCTAAATATAATTGATACCTCTACTCTTTTTTGGCAAATGCAAGAACCTTAGAAATCGCTAACAGTAATAATTCTGCATGCTATTTTTTGCCTAGTATTTTAGCTCCATTTTAAATTATTTTAAAATATACACATTAGATATCATTGTTTTATAGAGTTGTTTGTTCAGATTTGCCTACAAGTTTCCCAGTTTGTTTGCTTGTCACTTCATCTTGCATCTAAGACCTTATTTCTGGTGTCAATTTTCTTCTTCCTGAAGAACACCCTTTAGAAGTTTATTTGGTAAAGGTCTATTGTTGGTAAACTCTGATTTTATTCATTTGAAAAATGTTTTTATATCACTCTCATTCTTGAAAAATAATTTTAGGATACTGAATTATATATTGAGTTTTCCTCCCCAATATCTTCTGGCTTCTGTTAGTCTAATTGCCACTATCTGTTTTTTCTATCCAGATGCTCTTAAGATCTTGGTTTTGGTATTCCCTGCTTCTCCTCAATATGTCTATGTGTGCATTTATTACTATTTATCCTGACTGTGACCAAGCTTATGGTAACTATTTCTTAGGTAAAACTATTATTATTTTCTGTCTAGAGCAAAGACAAAAAAAGGTAGGGTTCTCTTTGCAGATTTTTCCCTATCTACCTTTTGTCTAAAGGAGCAGTCCTTCAAATATTTCTGCTTATTCAGTGTTTCCAGTTTGGAATCTCCATTTTGTAAGGCCATGGCTTAGTTTCCCGCATCCTCAAGTGGCTATTAATTTCCTGGTCTCTGAGTGCCTGGGATTGTCTTTTGCTGCAGTGCAGCACCAACTTTAGCATTCACATTTGCCCACTCTCTGGGTTTCTGCTTACTCTGAATTTTGCTGGTTCTTATGGTTTCTCTGTAACCCCCTGGCAGCTCAGCAATGTATATAAAGTGATACTTCCTGTGGTTTATGTAACATATGACTATTTTGTGGTGATAAAAGGCTTTTCAGACTACCTAGTTTCTGGACTACCTAGTCCAGAAGCAAACATTTTTAATGTATGAATTACACTAATTTATTTTTAAAGAGAATGACAAAGTAGTTTTTAAATAACAGAATATAATACCCTCAGGATAGTTATATTTAACAAAACAATAAAAGAAAGAAAATCCTGAGATAAAAACCACAAGCTCTGGTAACAATACTATATTTAGTTGCTTACCTAACCTTTAACCTTCCAGAACCAGAACTTTTTTCATCGATTTTTAAGCACTTACTATATGTTTAGAACTATGTTCAGGGGACCCACAGTGGTGAGAAAACACACAACCTCAAACTTTTAGGATTTTGCTACTTCTTAAAAAGACAAAACTAACCAATACACAGTTAACAATGAGAGAACAACTCAAGAGTAACGAGAAAACATCTGCATCTGCAGGATTTGTTGAGAGGAAAGACAGACTTCTAAATAAATTGCTGGTGATTATACCCTCCTATGCCCTCAATTTGTCACGGATGCCCTCCAACTTTGCCTATGTATAGGTCCACTTCTAAATACGTGGTCACATGAAATCTTCAGCACAAAAAATGGAGTGCAACAATGGATCCCAGTGGACCTCAGCCATAAATAGAAATTCTGAGGTTCTTCCTGATGAGTAGAAAAGATCCCAAACTGACAATTAGTGTCAGGAATACTTACATTCCTGGTTCTGCCACTAACTAAAGGTGCTAACTTGGGCACTTTATTCTCCTTTCTAGACCTCAAGTTTCCCATCTATTGAATGCAGGTGGGGTGAACTACATTAATTGCCAATATATTTGTGTCAGATAACTAAATGTTTGAGGGGGCTGCTGCCCATGGTCCTGAGCCATCATTTATCTCTAGGGAGGAGCATTTCTCTGGGAGTTTGAAGGGGTACATAATCCCCTCCCACCATCTCTTAGCATCCTTCCCCTGGTGCTGTTTAAAAGTTAACGTTTATCACAATGGTTAATAATGAGTATGAGGTGAGTATTACCTGGGAATATCTAAGGGCAATAATTCAAGTTAAGGAAGTTACAGTCAATTTTTGTCACTATGAACAGTAGACAACAAATACCCAGTAAGACAATAGTTGGTCAAAACCTTGACCAATGGGAGGGTCAGATTAGTTTGTAAGTTAAAAAGATTTGTTTTCAAGTTAAGAAGGTAAAGCTTAGAAACCAGTAATGTGAGAGTCAAAATTTCTTTACTGATAGAGGATTCTGTAGTGTGCCAGGAGCAATCCTTTCAACATTTATAATGTGAGTGTTTGAAATCCATGGGTTCAGAACTTGGTAGAGATAGAGAAGGTATAAGAGAGAAGGCTGAGTGAGGATCAAGCCTAAAAGAGAGAAGTTGGTTTTTATACTACATTCCAGATATTAATTAGCTGACACGGGACTTACCTTTTTCCTACAAGATCATTATAGGGAATTAACCTAGTAGTCTAGTTCATTTGGTTCAGATTAACTGAGGTTTTATGATGTGCTTAAAGAAATATGGCATTCAAAGAGGGTGTTGTGTATAGAGGAAAAGTTTGAGATTTGAATAGCAAATTGGAAGACGGGTGATACCTACTTTGGAAGACTCTTTGGAGGTTGCATTTCTTGATTTAAGATTTAATGAGATAGACTACAGAAAAGGTGCCATTCATTGAGAGTCCTAATACAGATGTCTCTAAATGTGGCGCTGGGAGGCTGCTGAACATAGTGAAGAGATCCCTACTGGGGACTCAACGCAGGAGACACTCACTGTGCTCCACTCTCCCCAGGTGGTAATTCTGTGCCCCTTCACTGGCATCCAGCAGACCTTCCCTTGCAGCAACTGGCTGGATGAGAAGAGAGCGGACGGGCTGATTGAGAGGCAGCTCTACGAAATCGTGTCTCTCAGGAAGAAGCGGCTGAAAAGTAAGTGAAAGAGACCCAGAACCTGGAGGCCTCTCAGCCAGGGCCAGCAAAGGCCAGAATGTCAAAAGCTGCGGGCAAAAGCTGTGAGGGCAGTCCACTCCTGCTTCTTAAGTCTCCTCTAGAAAGAAAGGAAAAAGCTCCCCCAACCCCGCCAAGCAGCTCCACTCTCCAAAGTACAGGCCATATAGAGTCACACCCCTGGCACCAAGGCTGATTCCAGTGTCACCAAATGGAATAAGCTGCTGTGATGAGCTAGGTGTTAACCTGAATCGTTCACTACAGTGCACTCTGAAAGTGCTGGACATAGGGTGAGGGGAGTCAACTTGTCCCTCGATTTAAAACACACGAATGCACTTTAGCCACTAAAAAGAACATTATGGCACCTTATTTTTAATAGTAATGAATCCTTAGCTTTCTAAACTTGGCTATAATGGGTTTTTGAGAACGGGACACATCTGTGTATACCCTGCCCTTCAGTCCTGATCATTTTGGATTTTTCCTTCTTCCCTGTGGTAATATGAAAGTCTCTTCACTTCCTGAAGTTTATGGTGCAACTTGATCTGTCTTGCAGAATTCCCTTGGTCCCTGTGGGTCTGGACGACTGACCTAAAGAAAGCTGGTACCAACTCTCCCATCTTCATCCAGATTTATGGGCAGAAAGGACGGACAGATGAGATTCTCCTGAATCCCAACAACAAGTGGTTCAAACCTGGCATAATCGAGAAGTTTAGGGTAGGAGAGGAGTGTGATGGGGTGGGAGGGAGAAAGGAGGAAAGGATGTAGGGCATTTGTCCTGGGGATTCTGGTTCTCTAAGCCAGGTTTTGGACCAAGTTTGAAGGCAAAAATGTACAATGGAGATTTTAGGTCCCTGCAAGGGAGACAAATTTGATGATTTATAAACAATGTATCGAATGGGGTACAATTTCGATCTGGCCCATTCATCTGAATCCAACAGTCCAGAACCAAGGCTGGGCAAAGAAGCAAGTATGGAATGGTTTAAGCTATGCAGGAGTTGGAGAATCACTGCAGAACAGAGACCCTGAGCATGCTTAGTGTCAGACTGCCCAATATGGACTGATTGAGAGAGTAAGGATCAAATTTAATCAAAAGTATGAATTTTAGAACATTTTTTTTTAAATTCAGCTTTAAAACTTTCCATTATGCATAAAACTAGAGCAAGGATTTTTTTTACCCTAATAGAATTGCTATTTCAACCTTTAGGTAGGAATAATTTGTAATTTGAGGCTCTCCTCTCAGCACCCCATTTGTACCCCTGTTACACCACTCAGTTCATTGCTCTTTATGTATTTATCTTTTCTGCTAGACTGTGAGCCCCCAGAGAAAGGGCACAACTGCTTATTGATCTTTTTGTCTGTTTCACTGCCCAGTAGAGTCCTGGGGCTGTGGGCCTGTGCTAATTTGCAGGGCTGCCCTATAGATTTTGTTACTGGAAGTTTATTGCTTGGAGGATCTTCTTTAGTCTGAATCCCACTGTGGGGCAGTTATTTTTGTTCAGTTTCACTGGCCCAGACTGAACCCTTGCTGTATGTGGCTGTCCTGCCCTCACGTGCTCCTGGTTACAAGGGTCATGAGAAGATAAAGTATGTTAGGGTGGCTTGATTAAAGCAAACCCATCCTCACTGCTGAAGAAACAGCCCAAAGCAGGTTCCCTCCTGAGAGTGGGTCAGCTATAAGAATAAACATGTTTTTCCAGTTATGCCCACTCAAATGTTTTTATTTCTCACCATAGATTGAGCTCCCGGATGTTGGCAGGTTTTATAAGATTCGAGTATGGCATGATAAAAGGAGTTCTGGTTCTGGATGGCATTTAGAAAGGGTGAGATGCACCATCTTGGGGTTTGGGGGATTGTTGGGAAAGGAACAAGGATGGTCCCTTTCAATGACCCTGTCACATAAATTTGCCTCTGTATTTATTGTGAATGGGGACTGAAAAGTGTTACGGCGAGACCTGAATTTGGATACAGGCCCCAGGGACTTCCTGATGGGGAGGGACTTCCAAAGTAGATTAAGAAAACACTCAGGTGTTTGGGGGGGCTTGCATTCTGCCCTAGTCATCTGGTTGCTAGGCAAGTGCGGGTATCCAGGAAACCACGAAGAAATACTAATCCAGCCCTCTGCCTGCCATAAGGATTTTCTCCAGGAAATAGTCTTGGCTTCTCTGCAATGAGATAGCAGAATGGGGACTCCAGGGCATCGGTGAACATCCCTGGTGTACCCACTTGCTCACCCCAGAACTTCATTCCAGATGACCCTGATGAACAGTCTGAACAAGGACAAGTATAACTTTAATTGCAACCGCTGGCTGGATGCCAATGAGGATGACAATGAGATAGTGAGGGAAATGACTGCAGAAGGCCCAACAGTGCGCAGGATCATGGGCAGTAAGTACTGATGGGCTCTCCATCCTGGGAGGCAGTGGAACTCCTGCTTGGTGTCCCAGTGGGCCTGACCAATGAGCTGAGAGTCTTGTCTGCTATGCATCTTCAGGCCCCTTAGAGTGCCAGAGTGGATTTGGAAGGTCCTTGACTCAAGACTGGCTTGGAAAAGTCGTCTCCAAGTCATGATACCAGAGCTCTACCGTGATTGGTGTGGTGGGGAGGGAGGGAAGATGTATGGGTCTTCTCGTTGGCTCTGAGGGGATGAGAAGCATCTGTCCTGAAAAATACTTCTCCAGAGCCTCCTTGAAAGGAGATATCCTCTTGCTCCCCTCAAATGGTGCATGAAATGTTCCCCAAAAGAAAAGCTAGATCTGGGTTCCTGTAGCCACAGTTGGCTGATAGCTAATAAGTATTCTGTCTCTAATTAAGGATAGTAGGAGAAGGACTAAGCTTTAAATGTGGAATCCAGGAGCCACATTCAAATAGCCGAAGGGAAGAAGTCATTTTGCCTCTAGGTTATAGAAGCACAGTACTGGCAAATACAGAGCACATGCCCTGTCTTTTTCACGTGGCAGACATTACTAAGTGATCAAAACATTCTCTCCCATGAGTCTGAAATGAGCTTTGTAGCCCTCAATAAAGAATTCCAAACAGACATTAACAATTGATCAGAATTGGCACTTAAGATACTTAACCCATTTGCTATCCTTGTGGCAGTCCTTAAATTTTAAGCAGGAAAATAGTATTGCAAAATTACAAAAATGTAAAAATATATAGAAAACAATGTCACCCATAGTTCCAGTAGACCTTCTAAATATCTCCATAATGTCATTTCACAGGTGATTGTGTGATATTTATAAACACTGCATTTGCACACCCAGTAGAAACTCTGTATATATTTGTTGAAATAGTTTGATCAGAGTTAAATACTCATAAACATAGAAACGTCAAACAGCAAGTATCTAAAAAGAGATCATTCCGTCTGTTAGTTTAATTAGGCAATGCTTGTAATTAGCATCATGTTTCTTTTATTTTATGGTTCTCCTTCATTCTTAATTAAATATATGACTGTAGAATATTTGTGTGCAAAGGCCCTTAAAATATCCTGATGCAGATAAGGAGCTGAGGACGTTCTTGCCATGGTTACACAGTTAGTTAAAGACAGAGTTAAATCTAGAATAAGGTCTCTTGCTTCCTGGTTCAGTGGCTATACCAAAACATCACCCTGCCTTTTTGCATTCAGTAATAACTGCTTTGGGAACAAGGCAATCATCTCTGTAAATATCATGATAACATATAACCCATTCCCAAAATTGGAACTTAATATAATATTAAAGATAACGGCAAAAATTGCAATTGCTTTTGCACTAACCTAATGTGTAGTCCACCAAGGCAGAAATACACCTGTTCTTAGACCTGATCTGTTTACTTTGCATGCTAGAATTGAGCCTGTAGGTATAAAGAACTGGGGAGAGGTCTTGGGCCCTAACTGCTTTTGAAACCCTTCTAACTAACTCTCGTGATTTTAGATTCTCAGTCTCTATTGCTACATTATCTGGCACTGTCACTCTTGAGCCTTTTGGTAACATTCCTTTTTGAATTTTGTGACTGACAGCTCTGATCAATCCTCTCTGGTATGGTAAGTCAGTGATTCTCAAACCTCAGCATGCATCATCCCCAGGAGGGCTTGTTAAAATACAGATTGCTGGGTTCCACTTGCAGAGTTTCTAATTCAGTTAGTCTGGAGTGGGACCCAAGGATCTGCTTGTCTAACACATTTACAGGTAATATCCACGCTGCTGTTGGGGAACCACACTGAGAACCACTGTGTCAATGCATTTACCACTTTTCTAACTGCTCTCCAGCTTCCAAAATTGTGTTGTGTTCTCTACACTTGTCCCCTTCCCCTAGTTGGTGAAACCTTTTTTGTTTAGTTAAATTTTTAAAACAACCTGTAGATTGCCATTTTGATAAGGTTTTCTAAAGAGAAATCTATTTTAATTTGTAATGTCCGGAATGTTCTTTACTTCTACCCCCTCTTTGCCTTGAGTAAAGCATGACTTTCCCCTAAGAACCTTATTTTCCCTCCTCATGAACGGTGGGGCACATGGAAGGGGGTGTTCTCCTGACTCCCTCTGCACATTCAGATCCTTGCGTGCACCACACTTCTTCCCAGTATTGCCTTCTACCCCAGCCCAGTGCCATTTCTGTTGGTCTCTGGCCCTTCCCCTCTTTCACAAAAGGTGGTGTCATGAATCCCTTGGTTAGTGTCTAGACACCATGCCCTGCCATAATCCTGGGACAGTGCATTAGTTTGCTAGGGTTGCTGAAACAAAGCCCCACAGACAGGGTGGCTTAAATAACAGACATTTATTGTCTCAGAGTCTGGAAGCTAGAAGTCCAAGATGAAGCTGTTGGCAGGTTTGCTTTCTTCTGAGGCCTCTCTCCCTGACTTGCAGACAGTCATCTTCTTATGTCCTCTTTCCTCTGTGTGTATACATGTCTGGGTCCTAACCCCCTCTTCTCATAAGGACACCAGTCATAATGGATTAGGCCCCACCCATATGACCTCTTTTTACTTTAATTACTCCTTTAAAGGCCCTATCTCCAAATACATTCTGAGTTATTGGGGAGTTAGGACTTCAATAAATAAATTGGGGTTATGGGCACAATTCAGCTTATAACCAACAACAGCTCCTAAAGTACAGTCAAGCGTCCATCTATATCAAAACTACCTGAAGTGTTTATCAAAATACGGATTCCTAGGCCCACCACCAGCTATGCTGATTAGAGACTTTGAGGGCTATTCCTGGTAATATGCATTTTGTCAAGCATGCCAAGTAATTTGTATGCATACTAAACCTTAGGAGGCTTTGTCTACTTCTTTCAGTGTCTGTGTAGAACACCCACTCACCTGCATCCTGGTGCTCACCTGTGATGGGTACTACAGGACTGAACGAAGGGGGATGAACGATAAATGAAAACAAAAAACAAAAGAATCTGCTTTAAAGAAGGGGCCTGGAGACTCCTTGCTTCTGTCAAGTAAGGGCCTTGAGCTTCCACAGCCCTTCGTATTTATTGGGTAGAAAGAGCAGGGAGGAGGAGGTAACAATTGGTCAGCCGCTTGATTGATTGCAGGTTCACATTATTGCTAACAGGCTTCAGATGTGCCTAATCACAAGTCACGCTCCTGGGGTGTGACTGCCCTCAGCATTCCTTCTGGGTGGCAGACACAGTTTGTCAGTTTGCCAACAACCTGCATTCATAACAGTTTGCTGTTTGCTCATATAGCCTCCAGTGGTATACTGAGTGGATCATGACCGTCATTCTTTCAGCCTCCAACACTCATCCACTTTGTTGGCCTGTGCCCACCCCACTTAGCCAGCCCTTCCCTGCCACCTAATTTGGAATCATCCCATGAAACTGCCCCTTCTTTGAACCCATGCCCCACCCTCTGACTCAAGCTCCTGCACTCCCAGCACTTTTGTGACCTTGGTACACTTCACCTCACCCTCGACCTGTCACTTCTTCCCCCACCCCCCACATTTTTCCTGGTCTGTCAGGGCCTGACATAGATGGGTGGAGGATGGATCAGAGGGACAAACCTACAATCAGACCTCCAGTGGGGAAGAAAAGAGGTTCTGAAATAAGATAGAGAGAGGAGACCAGAGAGTAGAAGATAAATTCAAGAAATATTTTGAAGGTGGAACTGGCAGGTCTTGAAGTGTGAATGCTGTGGAAACACAGTGGTGAGATAAGCTTCCTGTCCAGAAAGTTGGGACAAACTTTGCAGATGAAGTGACATTTGAGCTAGGTCTTCTATGTGGAGGGATTTGACAGACAAGGAGAGACCATGTCAGGAGGTGGAGGAGATGGCAAGGAAGAGCATCTCTACAGTTTACATGTATAAAATGTGCTTGTAAACATTTTTAACAGTGTACAGTTGTGGGGCTATCCTAGCTGGTATTTTTTTGTTGTCTTCCATGATGCTATTAAAAAAACCATTTCAAGGAGAAAAATAATTCTGGTGATAGTATGGATATGGATAGTATGGATTGAAGGGCTGTCTGTTGTGGCTATAAGGCAGTTTGATGTCTTCTGGTGGTCCCTGGCTGTATTTCAGAGCCCAAACAAACTTGAATTTCTTTCTCTCAACTGCTCTTTATGGCCCACAAACATTTATCTTATGCTTGGAACACCCCTGTGTCCTCACTGACCTCTACAAGTTCTCATATCTCCTTTTCTGGTTGGAATGCTTTGTAACAGTAAATAGAGCTGGTGACAATGCTTCATTTTCCCAGCTGGTACCAGTGTGAAATGTGTAATGTGTGAAGATGTCCTGGAAGTCCCTTAAGAGGAGAGTTTTGGATTCATGTAAAATGAGTAAATACCAATTTAAAATCAATTCTCTGAGTTTGAAGTTGTGTATCTCTGATTTATTACAAATTAAGGGCCAGTCAAATAAGCAATTAATGCCGTGTCTGAGAGCCAAGAGGCTTTTGGGAGTGATTGTTCTGATTAGCACAGACTGGGAGATATGGACAATACACATGCCAGCTCACAATTTATCTCCACCTTGGCTGTCCCTCAGGAGCTACATGAGAGTAAAATAAATGAGATCCGTGTTCTCCACTATACTTCCGAGAGAAGTGATTACACGCCAGTGATGAGTGGGCAAGAGGCCACTGGACTCGAGTGCAGAAAATCATAGCTTCTCGTTAATAAGAGCTGTAATTTTAAAATTAAAGTACCAGAGGCTCTGTACTTACCCATCTCTTTAAAGTCTTTCACTACTAGTGTCTAACAATATAACTCTTTTTAATTGTCCACAGACTTCTTGCCAGGAAGGAGCTTGGGACATCCATGGCTGGGGTGTTTCAGAGGGGTGCCTAGAGAAAAATCAAGACCCTTGAGAACTTCCCAGCAAAGGGACCTCAGAGCTCAGAACCAAAGGGATAGGAATTCCCAGGCAAAAGGATTTCTAAATTCCCTTATTACTTTGCTTCTGGAAATTGCCTAAAAGTTATAGCTAAAAAGGCAGAACTGGCCTTCATCATAATTAAGAGTGAAGCCAGCCCCAGCCTGGTGTTGAGAGCTTTCCTTCCCTGCTGTGTCATGTTTCCACCTTCAGTCTTCAGCTGTTCATTCCTCTCACTGTGGACACATTGGACCATTGAGAGCTTCACACAAAAGAACCAACTTCATTTATACAAAGGCTGAAGATTGAAAGCATTTAGCATTTGAATTTTAAAAGAGTTGATCAGAGAAGACAATGATGGTTAAATTTCAGGTGCTGTGGCCCTACTAGGAGACAATATTGGTAGGCAGGAGATTTCTCCTCAATCTTAACTCTTGGTTTAAATGCCTACCTATACCAGCTTTGCTCAAGGCAGGCCTCTATGTACCGTCAGTTGTTCTTTGCCTGTTCTTCTAACAAGTGTTTTTGCAACAGACACTCTATCTTCGTGTACTCATATGTTTCATGGTCAAATTAATTTTTCAGATGTCTGCATATCTCCAAATGAAATGGTCATATTACTGAAAAAATAATTTGTACACTGAATTCAACTCCCTGGTGATTTGTCTCATTCTAGGTATACTCTGTCTTCATTTTAGATGAACTACAAATGAATCATGTCCATTTTTAAAAACAACAGCTATGGTGGGACACGGTAGCTCATGCCTGTAATCCCAGCACTTTGGGAGTCCGAGATGGGTGGATCACCTGAGGTCAGGAGTTCAAGACCAGTCTGGCCAACATGGTGAAACCCCGTCTCTACTAAAAATACAAAAAAATTAGTCGGGCATGGTCGCGGGTGCCTGTAATCCCAGTTACTCGGGAGGCTGAGGCAAGAGAGTTGCTTGAACCCAGGAGGCAGAGGTTGCAGTGAGCCGAGATCACGCCATTGCACCCCAGCCTGGGCAACAAGAATCAAACTCCTTCTCAGAAACAAACAACAAAAACAAAAAACAACAGCTATATTGAGATATGATTCATGTGCCATACAATTTACCCATTTAAAGTGTACAAGTCAATGGTTTTTAATATATTAATAAAATCATGCATCCCTCACCACTATCAAATTCCAGAACATTTTCATCTCCCCCAAAAAGAAACCCTATACCTGTCAGCAGTCATACCCATTTCCCCGCTTTACCCCTCCGCCTCTGACAACCACTAATCTACTTTTTGTCTCCATAGATTGGCCTAATCTGGATATTTCGTATATAGAGAGTCATACAATACATGGCCTTTTAAATTTAGTTTATTTCAATTAACACAGTGTTTTCAAGATTCGTCCATATTGTAGCATGTATCAATACTCTTTTCTTTTTATTGCTGAATCATAGTCCATTGTACGGATGTACCAAATTCAACTGTTAAAGAGCATTTATGTTGTTTCTATTTTTCAGTTATTATAAATAATGCTGCCATAAACATCCATGTACAAGTTTTTATGCAGACATATTTTCAATTCTCTTGGGCATACACCTAAGAGTGAATTTGCTGGGTCATTTGGTAGCTCTTTGGTTAACTTTTTGAGAAACTGCCAAACTATTTATCAAAATAGCTGTACCATTTTAAATTCTTATTAGTAATGTATGAGAGTTCCAATTTTTCTACATCCTTGTCAACACTTGTTCTTCTCCTTGATTATTCGTTCTCAGGGTTGTTTTGGCTATTCTGGGTCCCTTGCAGTTCCACATGAATTTTAGAATCAGATTGTCAATTTCTACAAATAAGTCAGCTGAGTTCTGTTAGGGGCTGTGTCGAATCTGCAGACCAGTTTGGGGAGTATTGCCATCTTAATAATGTTAGGTCTTCCAATTCATGAACATGAGATGTTTTTCCATTTATTTAGATCTTTATTTTCTTTAAAAAATATTTTGTGGTTTTCAGAGTGTATGTTTTTCACTTATTTTCTTAAATTTACTTCTAAATATTTTATTCTTTTTGATGCTATTGCAAATATAACTGTTTTCTTAATTTCACTTTCAGACTATTCATTGCAAAAGGATAGAAATATAATCAATTTTGGTATATTGATCTTGTACTCTACAACTTTGCTGAAGTCATTTATTCTAATAGTTTTTTAGTGAATTCCTTATGATTTTATAAATACATGGCTATGTCACCCATAAATAAGATACTTCTTCCTTTCCAATTTAGATCTTTTTATATATTTGCTTGCCTACTTGCCTTGGCTGAAATCTCCAGCACCACATTGAATAGAAGAGATGACTTGTTTCTGATCTTAAGGGGAAAGTGTCCAGACCAGTCTTTCATGATTGACTATGATGTTAGCTGTAGGTGTTTTATAGATAACATTTGTGGGTTGACGAATTTCCCTTTCATTCCTAGTTTGTTGATGGTTTTTTTTTAATCATGAAAGGGTGTTAGATTTTGTCAAATGCTTTTTCTACATTTATTGAGATAATCATGTGATTTTTGCTTTTTATTCAATTAATTTGATAAATTACATTAATTGATTTTCAGCAGTTAAACTAATTTGTATCTCTGGGATAAATCCTACATTGTCATGATGTATAATTCTTTTGATATGTCACTGAATTCTTTTTGTGAATACTTTGTTGAAGATTTTTGTATTCATATTCATAAGAGATATTGGTCTGTAGTTTTCTTATGACTTTGTCAGTTTTGGTACTAGGGTAATGCTGGCCTCAGAAAATGAGTTGAGAAGTGTTCCCTCCTCTTCTATTTTTGGAAGAGTTGGAGAAGTATTAGTATTATTTCTTCTCTGAGTGTTTGGTAGAATTCACTAGTAAAAACATCTGGGCATAGGCTTTTCTTTGTGGCTAGGTGTTTTTAATTATGAATTCATCTTTTCACTTAAAAGATTTGGAATTTTATTTTTAATGGGCATATTGTAATTGTATGTATTTATGGGGTACAATTTAATGTTTTGAAACAAATATATGTTGTATCATGATCCAATCAGGGTTTTTTGCCTATCCATCAACTCATGCATTTGTCATTTCTTTATGGTGAGAATGTTCAAAAGCATTTCTTCTAGCTATTTTGTTATATACAAGTCTTTATTGTTAACTATGGTCATTGTACTGTATAATAGAACATCGGAACTTATTCCTCTCATTTAATTGTAACTTTGTACCCATTGATCAACTTCTCCCCATCCTCTCCTCCCCATCCTTTCCCCAGTCTCTTGTAACTACTCTGGTAAAAATATTATTCGATTCCCTGCCTCTAAGACATCAACTTCTCTCTCTCTCTCTTTTTTTTTTTAATATTCCACATGGGTGAAATCACGTGGTATTGGTCTTTCTGCATGTGACTTATTTCACTTAACATGATGTCCTCCAGGTTCGTCTATGTTGTTGCAAGTGACAGGATTTTATTCCTCTTTTTCGTGGCTGGATCATATTGCATTGTGTATGTATACCTATTTTCTTTATCCATTCATCCATTATTGGACACTTAGGTTGATTCTATATCTTGGCTATTGTAAGTAGGGATGATGCAATAAACATGAGAGTACAGATATCTCGTCAACATACTGATTTCATGTCTTTTGGATATATACCCAGTAATGGTATTATTGATCATATGGTTCTTCTATTTTTAACTTTTTTGAGGAACCTCCATACTGTTTTTCATAATGGCCATACTAGTTCACATTCTTACCCATAGTGTGCAAGTGTTCCCTTTTCTCTGCATCCTTGCCAACACTTCTTTTGTGTTGTTGATGATAGCCATTCTAACTAGAGAAAGATGGTATGTTTCATTTTGGTTTTGATTTGCATTTCCCTGATGATTAGTGATGTTGAACTGTTTTTTCATCTATCTGTTAAACCATTTGTATGTCTTCTTTTGAGAAATGTCTGTTAAGGTAGTTAGCCAATTTCTTTCTTTTTTTTTTTTTGAGACGGAGTCTCGCTGTGTCGCCCAGGCTGGAGTGCGGTGGCGCGATCTCGGCTCACTGCAAGCTCCGCCTCCTGGGTTCACGCCATTCTCCCGCCTCAGCCTCCGAGTAGCTGGGACTACAGGCGCCCGCCACCTCGCCCGGCTAGTTTTTTGTATTTTTAGTAGAGACGGGGTGTCACCGTGTTAGCCAGGATGGTCTCGATCTCCTGACCTCGTGATCCGCCCGTCTCGGCCTCCCAAAGTGCTGGGATTACAGGCTTGAGCCACCGCGCCCGGCCTAGCCAATTTCTTAATCGAGTTATTTGTTTGCTTGTTTGTTTTTGCTGTTGAGTTGTTTTTCTTATATATTTGAATATTAACCTCTTGTCAGATGTATAATTTGCAAATATTTTCTTCTATTATGTATGTTGTATCTTTGCTCTACTAATAGTTTTCTTTGCTGTGCAGAATTTTTTGTTTGGGCAAAAGTTTGATGTAATATTATTTGTCTGTTTTTGCTTTTTCTGCCTATGCTTTTGAAGTCTTATTTAAACAATTCTTGCCCAGCCTAACATTGTGAAGAATTTCCTGTTTTCTTCTAGCAGTTTAATCAATCTTTTCACTTTTTATATGTCTATTTAGATTGTATATTTTTTCTTGAGCCAATTTTATTGGTAACCTTTTTATTTTTAACCTATTTATGTCTTTGAATAGAAAAATGTGTATTTTGTTGATAGAAGATAGTTAGATCCATTATCCATTTTGCCAATCTCTGTGTAATAGAGTCTGATTTCTTTTTCATGTTTGACTACTGGCAGGTTTCAAACTACACCACTCCCCTCTTCCTTTTTGCCTCATATATAGGCCAGCTGATAAGAAAGCCTCATCATCCTTCCTTAACACTGGTGGAAAGTTTAAGCCATACAAGCCCTGACCATTCAAAGGAACCACCACCTCAGTCTCACTCCCTAACTACCATAAAATCCTAATCTCCCTGCTGTCCCAGGCTATTACTGGACCTGCTCAAGAGCCCACCAAGCTCTCCCAAGAACTCCTCATTATGTAAATAATAGAATCTTGCTCTTGGTGCATGTGTAGTATCATCAGCCTTGATATCTGAGCAAATTTGGGATGGGTGGATTCACCCTGTTTCTGCAGAGTGGCCACCACACTCTGGCTTTTGATGGAAATGTTTAGACTAATTAGATTTAATGTAATACATTTAAAGCAATTACTGATATGTTCAGATTGACATTTGCCATTTTGCTAACTATATTTTGTATGTGATATCTTTTTTGTTTCTTACTGCTTATATGTCTTACATATTTTTATATTCTCACTGCTTTCTTTACTGCTTTTATATATTTTACAGAGTACCATTTTTGTTCCCTCGTTGTTTCTTTTATCATATTTTTGGGGTGATTTTGTTAGTGGTTGCCCAGAAAATTACAATTACCATTTTAATTTAAAATAATCTAGTTCAGATTAATATTAACTTAATTTCAGTAGTATACAAAAACTTTGTTCCAATATAGGTTTGTGCTCTTCCCCTTCCTTCATGCTATTATTGTAATATAAATTGCATCTTTACATATTATAAGCTCACTAGTGGTGCAGCTCTATATTTACTGCTTTATGCGGTTGTCATTTATATGAGATATGAGAAGAAAAGATTGACAAACAAAAAATATTTGCACATTTTCTATGTATTTCCTTATGTCACTGCTTTTTCTGGTACTATTTATTCTATGAGGTGATTTCGAGTTACTGTTTAATGTCTAACATGAAGGTTTCTTTAATATTTCTTGGCAGATCTGCTAGTGATTAATTCTTGTAGTATTTTATATTCTGGGAATGCCCTAATTTCTTCTTAATCCTTGAAGGTAGTTTTTGTGGATTTAAAATTCTTGGTTAATGATCTGCACACTGAATATATCATCCCACTGCCTCTGGCCTCTATAGTTTCTGATGAGAAGTCAGCTGTTATTGTATTGAGCTTCCATTATAGGTGATGAGTCACTTTTGTGCCACTCTTTTCAAGATTCTCTCTTCGTCTTTGGCTCTCAACAGTTTGACTATAATATGTCTAGGTGTAGATCTCTGCATTTATCATAACTTGGAGTTTGTTGAACATGTTGAATATGTATATTAATGCTTTTAAAATCAAATTTGGGAAGTTTTGGCCATTATTTCCTCAAATATTCTTTCAGTCCTTGTCTATATCTTCACCATAGGATATTTCATTTGATCCCATAGCTTTAAATGGACTCCATATACCTATGATGACCAAAGTCATGTCACCAATCCTGACCCTCCAGACATATTCAGCTGCCATCTTGACCTCTGTTTTTGAACATCTAATAGACAGCTCAAATGTATAATGAACAGAAGAGAACCATTGATTTCCATCTCCAAACCTGTCCTTCTCCCAAGACTCCCCTAATCCTTAGTGGCAACTCTATCCACCTAATTGCCCAAGCCAAAAACCTAGGAGTCACCTACAACTTCTCTCTTTTCCGCAATTACCTATCTGATCCATCACCAAGAACTATTGTGTCCAAAATAGTATATTTTAGACTTAGCATCCAAACTATATTGCTAATCTGTTGACTTTTCTCCACTTCTGTTGCACCTCCAGTCCTAGGCGTCTAGACTACTATAATTCTAGTATCCTCTCTTCTAGACTACTATAATTATTCTGCTAACTGACCTCTTTGATTCTACTCCTTCTTTCTGTATAATCAGTTCTTCTTGGCAGCTAGAGTACTCTTTAAAACATAGACCAGATCAAGTTACTTCCTTGCTTGAAGCACTCCAATGGCTTTCCGCTGTACAGAAATTAAAATTAAAAATAAAAAGGAAGCCACACTTCTTACCTTGACCGGCTACACCCCATGTATCCAGCTCCTGTCCACCTCTGGGCCTCATCTCATATACCTTTCCATTCCTTCTACTCCAGCCATATTGGCCTTCTCCCTGTTCCTGGAACATACACTGGGCATGTCCACACAGGGGCCTTTGCACTTGCCAGAATTCTCTAACTTTATAGGTCACACATTACCTCCTTGCAGTCACCTTTTCTGCATCTCTAAATAATTTATATTCCCTCACTCCACTCCTTACCACTCCAAGACGTCCCTCCACTGTATTATCTTAGTTACAGATATAACAAAAACATTTTCTTGTTCATAATTTGTGATTTTACTTTCCGTTGCTCCTCTCTACTTTTACTCTTAACTCTAACATCGGAATTCCTGTACTGTTAATGGTGCCTGACACCTACTAGGCTTCAGTAAACCGATTTGTTTTGGGGTACCATTAACATTAAACCGATTTGGGGTGAATAAGTGAATGAATGGATGCATTTTACTTTTCAGCTTATTTTAAGTGAGAAGGAGGGCTGGGCGTGAAGGGATGCAGGTCTGCCCCCTCCACAGTACATTTTCAACATGGGAAGAAGCTGCTGCCCTTCCCACAGTAACTGCATTTCATGCCTTTCTCTCTGCTTCCTGGTATGTCATTATCAGTGGGAGTTCTGAAAAGAAGAAGACACAATTCTTGTTCATGGAGAAAAGTTATCTTTCTTGAGAACACATAGAAGTTGGCGAACAGCCTAAGGCAAAAGGGTTTACTGGGATGGATGGAATTGAGGGCAAACTGGCCAGCTCCATCAAAGTTCCCCAGGAAAACCTGGAAGCAATTCAAGTTTAGTAGACTGAGCTCTGGAAATTCAGATTTGAGAAGTCTGAAGCTAGGCTCAGGAATCTGAATTCTTCTAAAAGTTTCCCAGAGGATACTGATAATTGACAGGATTGGGAAACTCTTGTCTGTCTCATTTGATCCCATGGCTTTAAATGGAATCCATATACCTATAAGGACCAAGGGCCTAGGCCAAGAGACTTGGGGATGACTCAGCTCTTGATTGGTGTGTGGTAGGATTTAGATAGTTGGGAGGAAGAGGGAAGGTCAGCCCAGATGAGAACTAGAAGGAGAGGAGGAATCAAAGCTTAGAAGTGGGAGCCGCAGGGCTAGGGATAGGAAGCAGGGGGCTGTCAGCAATGGTGTCCCTCTCTCTGCCTGCCAGTGGCCCGGTACCATGTGACTGTGTGCACAGGTGAACTTGAAGGTGCTGGGACCGATGCCAACGTCTATCTCTGCCTTTTTGGTGACGTGGGGGACACAGGGGAACGGCTGCTCTACAACTGCAGGAATAACACAGACCTGTTTGAAAAGGGCAATGTAAGTTACAGCAATGTGCCCCACTCATCCCTGTCCTCCCAGTTCCCATGTTCCCTTTTCTTCCCTGCCCTGTTAAAGTTGAGCTGATGCTGGTCCTGGGGCCTCAGCCATCAGGAGCCTCACTGTGGGTAAGGGGGCGGGGGACCGGGGAATCCCAGCAGAGTCACTGGGAGGGCACAGCAATGCCTAGTGTATTTGGTTCCTGAGTATCTGGCCCACCCTCATTCACTAACATGCATGGACACCTGTTAGACTCCTGGGACTGTACAGCAGGGAGTTGAAGAGCCACCTTGGAGGGATTATGGTCCTCCCCCACCCCTGAGCTTTGAGAAGACAGCAGAACAGAAAGACACTGGGAAGCAGCAGCAGCATCTTTCTTACCTCAGGGGTGGGCAGAAAGCGAAGGATGCCGGGCACTGTGGACTAGAGGACCCAGGCTGGAGAAAGGCTGGGCCCCCAGGGTCCAATGTGGGAACTTGGCATTCTCCCCCATGGCATGACCACTTCAGGCGTCTTGTTCATGACCTTTAGGAAAGAGAAATCAAGAAAGACCCTAAAGATGGGGGGGGGAGAGCTTGCTTCTGTTGCTAGCCTCATTGCAGTTGTGTTGGGTGTTCCCCCTGTTTCCCCAACCATCACATGGGTGTTCTGGGGAGGCTGTGGAAGCAGTGGGGAAAGAGCTAGGCAAGTTTGAGGCAAACCCAGCCTTGGGCTACCTGCTTCATTCTCCTGAGCCTCAGTTTCCTCATGCCTGAAATAGGGAAAGGATGCCTATCTGTGGCTGGCTGTTGTGAGTATTAGGGGCAGTGGATGTACCATCTCTGAGGTCAGACCTGGCCCACAGCACACAGTGGATGCTAAGTACAGAGTCGTTGTTGCAGTAAAGTGAGGCCAAGGGAGCTCACCAGGGTGAAGAGATTTGCAGATGACTGCTCTGTCTCCTTCCTCTGCCACCTCTTCCTTGGTGAGGTCAGGGAAAGCCCTGGAATTCCAGTGAAGGCCTCTCTCTGAGGCCAATCCAGGCTGGCTCGATTCTTGGGATCATGGCCATTTGGAGGCTGCAGTGGCAAAAATAATCTGAGCAGGATGTTGTGGGTGGACTCAGGTTCATTTGAGGAGAGGAGGTAGCGATGCCTTTACTTCACATAACTTTAAATTTCCTCTCTCCTTCCCACCCACCCACCTTTCTCTTCAGCCTTCCCTACTCTTTCCTCCTACATCTTCTGACGCCTTTGTCCATCAATCCCACCTTCAGTGTTTCTGTCCCTGAAGGCTCCCAGGTGTGCTCATGTACACTTGGAAACTCTGTTGCCCCTACTGCAGTTATGCTGCCTCAGTGGTGGGCAAAACTGCACAATTAGCAAGACCACTTAGTCCCCGTAATCAATTCTAATCATTTCCCTCCTTGGAAGGGGCCCAGTATCACTCACTCTAGAGCAAGGAGCCAGAGGAGATTCGCCAAGGGATTAGCTCATGATAAATGATTGGTGACTGATAACAGCTTGTTTATTTTCCCAGAAGGAGCTGCCTTTTGAAAGGAGATCACAGAGAAGAGCCATTGTTTCACCAAAAAGTGCAGCTCTCAGTTGCTGGAAACTTGACATTGGATGATATTCCAGTGGGAGAAATTGGGGGTGGGTGTGACCTGTTCTTTATAGGTAGCTCCTGTCCCATGTGTGAAAGATGAGTTGCCTAACCCATCAGCTGATATCTGAGCTTATGTCTTTCCTTGGTGTTTGGGTCCTGGGGTAGCCACCATCCAACTGTCATTGTGGTTTCCCCCAACAAGGCTGACGAGTTCACTATCGAGTCCGTCACCATGCGGAATGTGAGGCGGGTGAGGATCAGACACGATGGCAAAGGCTCTGGCAGTGGCTGGTACCTGGACAGAGTGCTGGTGAGAGAGGAAGGACAGCCTGAGAGCGACAACGTGGAGTTCCCCTGTCTCAGGTACGCGTTCTGCCTCCTGGTCTTTTCTCCAGCTTAGGTTATGGTCCCTGCGTTTTGGGAAGACCCAGTTCTACTACCACTACCAGCAAGCAAAACAGTGGCTTAAGGCTATAGCTGGTGGAAGAAAGAGGTGGCCTTGCTGGTGGTGCTTAGACCTGAGCCTCACATTCCCCCCTCACCCCTTAGAGTGCTGCTAGTTTCCTCTATTTAAGCACCAAAATGTGGGTGCTTGTTCATGATAAAATTTGGCAATTCCTGAATTTAAGTGTAAGTTACTTCAGAGAGTTAGTTGCGGATTGAATTAAACTTTTAAATCAAAAGGGTTTTTTTTTAATAGTTTTTAATTTAAATAGCTTTCTGACCATACCTCTCCCCTGTTAACTTCTTTTCAAGGTATCTTACTTTGTTTTCCTTTCTGCAATTTACTCGTGAGATAAAGTTTCCTTTCTCTTTTTGCTTGAGCATTTGGGTTCCCATTGACTTAAAGAAGTTCCTGATAGAGAGATTTTAGAATGAGCAATACCAGTGTTTTTCATGTCATCCTGGTGGCCCTCCACATTTTACATCTGGAGGATGCACACTGTATGATTGATTTGGGGCCTTGGACTAACCTGGTTCTGCAAATCTTAGTTCTAGGGCTGAGTTCTATATGTAGAGATGAGTTGCTATGTGTCCACTTTATTAGGGCTGGTCCAGGGCTCTTCGAGGGTAGCTACACTGAGGACAGCCCTCCTTTGAGTGGATGAGAGTGAGTTGCACAGCTGCCCAGCAATGAGTGTGTTGCTCTTCCTTTTACCATGAACACAGATGTACTCACGTGCATGCCTGTGCATACAGGTGCACACACACAGGCGCACATCTGCTGCAGCTGAATTACTTACCACCGCACCAACCTAGGCCCAGTAGTTTCCCAGTCATGGAGGGCCGCTGGGAGGGCTCCATAGGTCAATGATTGCGAAACAGATTTTGTCAATGACAAAGGGCGCTACAGTCTTCTACATATAGCCACTGTTCATATTACAAGGAATTACATTGAAAAGGTAAGTAATGTAGGCAACTCCAAGTGAGTGGCACTAACAGAGAGCAAGCCAGGCAGGCTTCCAGGAAGGGATGGAACTGCACCTGGGCCTGGAAGGGAGATCAGAGAGTGGACAGAGGGAGAGGAAAAGGGAGGGTGGGCCACCTAGGCTGAAGAAATGGCATGAGGCATGAGTAAGGGGCTGAGGGGGTGGCTCATCCAGAGGTTGGCAAGGGGTGCCTGGCATGTGGGGAAGGAGTGAGAAGGCTGGGGTGGGAGAGGATGGAGTGTGAACCCTCAGTCTCCTAAGCCATAGGGGAAGTGGGATGTGGGGGAAGTGGGATGTGGGGGAAGAGTACAGCCTCGTTTCAAGTCATCACTGGCATTTTCACCCCCATCCTGGATCGGAGGCTAACTGGCTGGATGCCAGATGGAAGAGCTTGCATTGTTTTATTCCTATCCACTCAAAATATATTTATTAAGCACCTACTATATATTTACTCCCTGTCCTCATGGAGTTTATAGTCTACAGGGAAACTAGACAAAAAGCAAGTGAATAAAGCCAGAATGACACACTGTGAAGAGTGGCGTGGTGGAAACACACAACGGTGCAGGGGCTGGAGCGGGGACTAGAGATGGGGAAGGCCTGTCTGCAGAGGAACGCTGAGGCCGGCCTCCCATGGAATGAAGAGGAGAGCACCAGGGGAAAGGACTAGAGTGTTCTGGAGTCCAGCAAGACAGGCAGGTAGACAGAGGCCACTGTCCAGCAGGGCGAGGGAGCCTCTTACATGTGAGGAAGGCCGTCTGGCCTCTGGGGTTAGGACAGGGCCCAGGGAGGAGGAGGGGAGACCAGCAGGAGGTTTTGGGGAGTTGATGACGGCATTTGTTCATGTTCCAGGGCTGTAACAAAGCGCACAGACTGGGTGGCTTAAATGGCAGAAACATAAAGTCTCACAGTTTCGGAGGTCAGAAGTCCAAAATCAAGGTGTCAGTCAGGCTGCGCCCCTCTGAAGGCGCTAGGGAAGGATCTGACTCAGCCCTCTGTCCTCGCCCCTGGCAGCCTTGGGAGTTCCCTGGCTTGTGATTGGCCACCTTCTCTCTGTGCCTCCTCACAGCATCTTCCTCTCTATGTATCTGTGTCCAAATTTTCCCTTTTCATGAGGATACCAGTCAGATTAGATGAGGAGTCACCCTAATTACCTTATTTTAATTTGGTTACATTTGCAATGACCCTGTTTCCAAATAAGGTCACATTCTGAGGTAGTGGAGGTTAGGACTTAAATGTATGAATGGGGTAGGGTGGGGTGGGGGGACACAATTCAGTTCACCACATGGCAGCTTGGCCCTTTGTGGTGGCAGTGAAGGTGGTGAGAAGGGGCTTATTGTACACCAGAGAGGACCCTGGAGGGACAGTTCATGGGCCTTGCCCATAAGAGACAGAGAAAGAGCTAGAACTGAAAGCCCCAGACTTTTGCCTTTGATAGGTGGATTGAAGGTCATGCCGTTTACTGAAATGGGGATCCTGGGGAGGGAGAACTGAGGGGTGGGGACAAGGTTGGACTCTGGAGGTCTAGTTGGGATGTGTTCGGTTTTCAATACAGAGTTGGGCCTTGAGAAATGAATTCAGAGAATGAGAGCATAGAGCTAAAATTTAAAGCTAGGGAACTGCAGGGGATCCTTTAGGGAGAGCATGTATAAAGAGAGCAGTGGGCGGAGCTCTGGGGCAGGCCAGGAGAGGGAGCCTGGAAAGGGGAAGAGGAAGAAGTTGGTGTGTGCACACTGCATTGTCACATACATGGTGCTGGGGGAGCTCAGAACCAGAAGTCTAGCCGCCCACCTGCTGTGTGACTTTGACCCAATCCCTTGTCTGGTCTTCTGCACCTTCCTGGCCGGCATGTATCTTATGGTGAGGTTGAGGGTATTGCAGTTCGAAAGGAGCCCATTAAAGACACAGTGATACCGATGATGCTGATGGCTGGGCGGGAGAGGAGCAGAGGCCTCAAACACCCCAGAGTCCTCCCTGCCCCCAAACACTTAACAGTGCATGCATTTTTTAAGAAAAGGGTTCTTATGTCTTGCTGACACATGTAGTGATGACATTTGCCAACTCAGGACCCAGGGGACTTGGAAAAATCAGGAACTGGAGCCTGAGCATGCACACTGCTTCTTTCTTCACCTGAGCTGTTATTTTAACTCTGTTGGAGAGCAGGACAAACTAGGTCTGTTTATCAGAATTTCTGCTCGGATCAGGTGTGTGTGTATGTGTGTGTGTACACACACACACATGCCTGTGAGCTCAGAGAAAGAGTAATAAAATCACCACCAGACTGACTTATCCTTTTAGCAACATCTCACTCTGAAACTGGGCTGAAGTGTTTGAAGCTGAAAGAAACTGGCTATATTTGGAAATATCTATTAATACCCTGAAAGTATTTAGGTGGAAACAAAATGACAAGTCATGGTTTCCTTTTGCTGCTGGGGAGGGGCTGGGGGTGGATAAGTGGTGGAGAATGAGGGGAGCGCAGGTAGAATTTTCAGATGGCTGAGGGCTTGCTGACTCTCCACACTTCCCCGCCCTGTGAATGCGTGCCCAGGCCTGCTTCACAACCTTCTCCTCTGCAGTCTCCATGCCAGGGTGACCTCAGCCAGGCAGACAGAATGGGAGGCTCTTAATTGGTTGATTTCAGGGACTCTAGAAGCCCTGAGTTCCCAAATTCCCCTGTCATCAATGCCTAGGATTTCACCATTGTATCCTCATGTCTTGGAGTCTCCAATGGTTTTCTTGCGTTCTAGATTCACAGCACCAAAGCCCTTGGGAAAAGTAACAGCCTAGTTGTTGGCTAATATTTTAGTGTTAGCTAATAGCCAACTGACAGCAAGGTCTCCTGGGAATGTCGGATCTTGTGTTTTGGGAAGGAGGGTGAAAGAGAAGGTTTGGGAGAGACCACAGCATTTCCTCTGTCAGCCTTGGGGAGAGGAGTGGTCTATTAGCAGAGAGTACTGCAGTTTGGGGAGGCCTGAGCTCCATGCCAGGGAGACTATGGAGGAATTAGTGCCTTGGCTTTTACGGGCTCTGTAGCCAGGGTGTTGCCTCCCTCTCAGTAGGGTAATGGAGTGGGCTGCAAAGACCAGCACCAAGACACAGACAAATGGGAGGTGGTTTGGTTAAGAGGCAAATGTCTTGTTTTCCTCAATATCCTGGGGAACAATGAACGGTGTCTATTCTGCCATGGGCCCCATCATAAACCATCCTGAGTGCTGAAGCTTAGAAAACTCATGCTTGCATGATTGATTTCTCAGGCTGAGTCTCTGTGCCCAGTGTGTAGGTGCTTTTCAGGTAAATTGCCCCATACCTTTTCCCCTGGTGGATGACCAGCAGAGAGATGGGACTGTGGCTCACTCCAACATGTTGAAGAGTCACAGCTATCAATCTGCAGCCCTGCAGGGTACAACTCCAGCTTCTCCTGGAAGGCAATTCTCATTTATCCCTGAGGACTCAGATCACTGATCCCTTCTCATTTCCCTCAACTTACTCTGGTCCAATACCATCCTTGTCTTGGTCTTCAGTGCCTCAGCTGGTCTATCCTGTCTTCTTAAGTAGGCTGCCGACAGCCTGGACTGGGCCTTATGTATCCTAGCGTATCTTCTCTTCCATTTCCCCACCCCAGAGCCCTCAGTATGGCGCCGTGAGGATGGAAAGCCTTTAGAAAAAGAGATGCTTGATTTCTATGCTAATGATGGCTTTCAGGACAGACTTTTGACAGTGATTGCCAAGGCCCTACATCATGTGACCTGTCCCCTCTCCAGCCTCCTCTGCGAGCTCTCACTGCATCCATCCACATGATCTTGTCTCAACTCCTGGAGGCTGTATTCCATCCCAGGATATGTTGTTTCCTCTGGGATACTCTTCCCTTTTCTCCTGGTCTCCTTCCAAAGACCATGTGACATCATCTCCACCCATTCCCCAAGGAGTTCCCTGCCCTCCTTCCAATCTCAGCCAAACACCACCGCCTCTGGGAAGTCCTCCTTTCCCACTCCAGGCTAGGATGCTTTGCTAGATGCTCCCATAGAATCATTTTACTTTGCTAAAGTCAAAGCTCTAGGCCTCCAGAGTGACTCTGCATGAATGGGTGAAGCTTTGATTGTCTGCCTGCACCACCCAAAGAGCTAACATCCCCCCATTTGCCCACCAGGTGGTTGGACAAGGATAAGGACGATGGGCAGCTGGTCCGAGAGTTGCTACCCAGTGACAGCAATGCGACACTGAAGAGTGAGTTGTCCTGATGATCAGGTGCTGGGTGTGCCCTTGGTGAAACAGGGGTCTTCCCTCAGCTAAGCCCTTCAAGAAAACACCCACCTTGGCCATCCAAAGTGCTGGGATTAGAGGCATGAGCCACGACACCCAGCAGCTAAAGATACATATATATCTCTCTGACCTTTTCTAAGGTTAGACAGCAGAGTTTGAACCAGAGTGTCCCATTTCTGGTCTCAGAGTTACAGAATTTAAGATCCGAGAAGGAACCCAGGAGAGGAGATGACCCATGCCTGTGGTAAGGGGACCCCTCTTCCCCCTCCACAACCCCAGCAAACCCAGTTGTGTAGTCAGTGATGGAGCTGGAACCAGTACCCAGGGTATCTCTGTCTATGTCACTGTCCTTCCCACTCCAGCAAGCCCCGATTTCACCATGTGGACAGGACCTCCTGACCCCCTGCTTCCTCAGTCAGAGCCTCTGAAAGCATTTAGATCAAGCTTGTCCAACCCACAGCCCGCACACGTGTGGCCCACGATGGCTTCGAATGCGGTCCAATACAAGTTTGTAAACTTTCTTAAAACATAAAGCTTTTTTTTGCAATTTTTAAAAACTCATCAGCTATCATTTGTATTAGCACATTTTTTGTGTGGCCCAAGACAATTCTTCTTCTTCCAATGTGGCCAGGGAAACCAAAAGATTGGGCATCCCTGGTTTAGCTGGAAAATAGTATAAGAAAGAGGTCTCCTTCCCAGTTTCTGCTACTACATCTTTCAGCAAGAAGAGAAGCCATTTCCTCAAGTGCCCTTGGGTGGAACTAATGGAGCTGATCTAGTTCCAGGGCTGGACCCCAGGCAGGGTATGCTCAGCTGACTTTCTCCAAATCCTTCTTCCTAGTGGGAGGACCCTATGGTGGCAGTGAGTGGCAGGCCTGAGAGTGAGCATCACTCACCTTTCCAGTGCTTCCTCCTCTTTGCCCAAGATACACACACACCCAGGGACAAGCCTGGAGGACTTGGGGTCTTGCCTCGTATTATTTCAGGACTCACCTTTTCCTCGGGTGTTTTTATCCCTGAAGACAGATAATGCAGACCTTCCTGGCTGATAAAATGGAGTGACACCCTCGTGGTAGCCCAGTGAAAAGCAGGGGGCTTCAAGAGGGTTTTACTCCTGGCTGGCGACCTCTTCACTGTTGCCATCTTGCACCAAACACATGACCTTCTGAGGCTCAGATTCCTTGCCTGTGAAACTGAGGTCAGAATCCTTAGCAATAATACCGTGTGTATAATACTCTAGACAATGTCTGGAAAGATCAATCCTTCCTTTGTCTCAGTTTCCTTGTCCACTGTCAGAGAAGCTAGATCAGATGATTGTGGGAGATCCTTTCAGGCTCTTACATTTTGATGTTCTTGCTTGTGATTTACACACTTTCCTGCTCTCAGCCCATTCACACCTTCTGGAGCAGACAGAGAACCTACTAGAATTCTGCTTTTGTGGTTGAGGAGACCTCACAGAGATGGAAGGAACACCTGCCCCAAGTTGCAGGGCTGCTTAGAGCAGGAGCCTGGATTCTCAATTCCCAACCTGTGTTCCCCACAAGCTTCCAGCTCCAGGCTGCCCTCCTATACAGGCATCCTGCTTCCTGTCACCCCCTGCACTAACCCCTTCCCTTCCTCCCTCTGCCTTGGGCTGTTCAGACTTTCGCTATCACATCAGCTTGAAGACTGGGGATGTCTCTGGGGGCAGCACGGATTCTAGAGTCTACATCAAGCTCTATGGGGATAAATCTGACACCATCAAGCAAGTTCTTCTTGTCTCTGACAACAACCTCAAAGACTACTTTGAACGTGGCCGGGTGGACGAGTTCACCCTCGAGACCCTGAACATTGGAACTGTAAGTCTCCTTCCCAAGACCATGTGACATCATCCCACCCATTCCCCAACACACATTCACACATGTGTCCACACGTATGTCCACACACAGACACACACACACTCATGTACATAGGGGTAAACACATTTTGAAGAAAAAAAGCCCACTTGAGAATAATGAGTGAGGTATGTTGTTTTTCAGCTGTGACCTAGAGCAGCTGAAGATATGTAAACACTGGTGATGCTTCCAGAGCCTTTTTGGGGGTTGAATGTGTATTTTCAGTGGCGTTACCTCAACATTTTATTTACCTACATATCCAGGACCAATGTACCTGCATCACAGACACTGGAGAAGGAGACATTGAATGCAGGGAAGGAAAAGAGAAGCAAGGACTAAGAAAAGGGGCTAAAAATACTTCCTAATTTCAAACTTGAGTGTGCATCAGAATTGGGTCCAGGAAGCTTGTTTCAGTGCATACTTTTGGGCCACACCTGAGAGATTCTGCCTTGGGAGATGGAACCCAAGCGCCTCCAGATCAAGGCTCCAGGTATCTCTGCTGCAAGAGTTCTAAGCACTTCATCAAAGAGAAAGCTGAACAGTAAAGCAGCAGGGGACAGACTTTAATCAGTAATCTACCACCGCAATCAGGAAAAGAGGCCAGTGTGAACTGAACCCAACTTAGGTTTGTGCAGAGGTTTGCAAGCCTCTTTAAAGGGAGGATGAGGGAATAGGGGGAGGGTAATCAGGGGCTCAGTAGAGTCAGGGGAAAAACACAAAAAGCAGTAATGGGGAGGTCAGCCCATGTGGGTTGTGGAACCCATCTGGATTTGCTAACTGATGCTTTATGGTATGAGAGTCCTATCCTACAAGGGTCTGGCAGACAGAAGCCCTACCCTCAGGTGCTGGCTGGAACCAACAGTAAATTATTTTGACAGCCTTGAGTTTTCTAAGGCAGGCACAGTAAGGGGGATTAGGGTCACCCTAGGGATGTGACCTTGAGCTGTTAGAAACTATGTTAGTGTTTTGTTCAAGTCTTTATAGGGCAAGATTGAGGCTCAGTTGAGAAAGTGTTCAGGAGCCTGGCTAGAGTTTGGCCAAGGTAAGAATCTTCCTTGACATCGCCTGGAGAAACACAGTTCTAAATCTTAGACTTGAGGATTGAGGATGTCTCTAGAAATGACTGAGCTGGGATTTGCATTACTACCTGCTGCTCCCAGGGTGTGGCTTGGTGGAAATGGAGATGGTAAAAAGCCCTCTACCTGGAACCTCATCTTTCCTGCCCCTTCCATCTCAGGGAGTCCAACCCTATTTCAGGTCCCAGGAATCTCTTCTCCCATCAAAACTCACTCAAGGGAAAGATCTCATGTCAGTCATTTATACCTTGAGGTTAATGAACTTAAATCAGTGTTTTCGTTTATCAAAATGTATTTACATTTTAAGCTTAATCAATAATTGCAAAGTGAAAATGCTGTTCCCTTTACCAAAGGATTTTGGGCAGCAGCTGGCGCATAAATGAGACCTCTAGGAAGAGTAGGGCGGCAGTGGGGGGGCATTTAAGCTTCTTCCTGAGTTTCTGAAATCCCCTCAACAAGCAGTGTGGCCAAGAGGTTGAGAGCACGGGCTCTGGCTGCCAACTGAATATTTGAGACCCATTTCTACTTAACTGCCATATGTAAGTTATTAAACCTCTGTTTGCCTCTATTTTCTCATTCATAACAACATGGGATCCTAATGGGGTTGTTATTAGCATTAAATATGTGAATAACACCCACATGCTCATACTAAGTGCTCAGTAAATGCTACTGAACAATTAGTCTACGTCAAGTGTGAAGTGTTGTAGAACTGAGCTAGTGCCTGCCCTTAGGGAGCATCCAGTTATATGAGACACCTACCCTGTCTTTACTCTTTCAGCCAATCCATCCCTGGGACTTTCACAGTCCTGGCACCACAGAAGAACAACAAAACTCTTCCCTGTCCCTTGACATGCACCCAGAGGGCTCTTAGCTGGTTTTCTTCTGACAATTCCATGGGACTGGGCTGCATGCACTTAACTCTGACATTGTTGCCATTACCAGCTGCAAAGAGGCACTTAGGACTCAGAAGAGCAACAGCAGGCCTGCATGGACAGTTTTCTAAATCTGGCCTTTTGGCACCAGACTCACGGCTAACGTCACCTCTTCAAACCATCACAGAGAGAATCTGAGGGCTGCAAGGGTTCTCAAAGGCCATCTGATAATTCCATCTGATGTTAAAATTGCTCTGTATACAGCATTTCAAAAAGAAAAAAACATAAAAGCAATCCAAACATTGAAAAACCAAGTACATATAAGGATGGTGATATGATCATCTGTGCTCCCCTCTATGTTGCCCATGGGGGCAAAGATGTTAAAATGCAAAATCACAAAGCAATTATAGAGTGTTATTGGAAAAAGAAAAGTGTTCCTTGGGTCCAAGAGTGAGAGGAATTGGTTACAGAACCACAGAGTACTGAGAGGTTGCCTGCATAGTCTGTCACCTTCAGGATGGGTATGTTGAAGAAATGCAGAAATATATACAACTGTGTATTGTTCAAAACCAAACCAAATCAATAACACAGTGATTGGAAGGTGATGGCAAACATTCTAAACATTTGCTTTCTCATGTGGCCATGACCTAATGTGATTAAGTACTAGTGGAGCTTTCAAAGTTCTTGTCACCTCCACTCCCCTCTTGTTTCTCACCACGGCCCTGGGAGGTGTGCTGGGCTTAGGAGAAGAGAATGGTGGCTCCAGGCAGGGGAGGTGATGCCCTGGCCCCCAGCTGGCTGATGGTGGGGCAGGAATGGGACCCCAACTTTTCCATGAGTCTTCCCTCTCCTGGGGACTGGAGACCTGGGTTGAGTAGTGCTGTTTTTGCTGGTGTTTGGGAGGTAGGGATGGGGGCATGGAGGTTTCTACACACTGGCTCCTTGCTCACCCTCACTCGGGTTTCCTTCAGATCAACCGGCTGGTGATTGGGCATGATAGCACCGGCATGCATGCCAGCTGGTTCCTGGGCAGCGTTCAGATCCGTGTGCCCCGTCAAGGCAAGCAGTACACCTTTCCCGCCAACCGCTGGCTGGACAAGAACCAGGCTGATGGGCGTCTGGAGGTGGAGCTGTATCCCAGCGAGGTGGTGGAGATCCAGAAATGTATGGAGGAGGCTGTGGCGGGACCACCCATTGTTTCCCATGGGGGGATGGGGCTGAGGGGAAGGAGGAGGGACCATGGAGCAAAGTGGGTCTTGCTGACAAGTGCTGCTGGTACGGTCCTGCAGGGAGGAACATGGGGGCTTTCACTGCCTCTGGTACCATGGTTCTCGTAGGAAAGAAGGGCTCATTTTATAGATGAGGAAACTGAGGACCCAAAGGATGAAACACTTTTTTCTGGACTAAAGGCAGCAGATGACTTTATTAGGAAATGCGCACTCTCAACCCTGTGTAGGAGTTTGGGACCTAGTTCATGTCTTCTGCGATGAAGACTGGCTGAGGTGATAAAACTGTTTATTCATTCATTTATTCAAAAAAAATACACAGTCAGCCTTCCACATCCGTGGGTTCTGCATCGGTAGATTCAACCAAGGATCAAAAACATTTGGAGGCCGGGCACGGTGGCTCACGCCTGTAATCCCAGCACTTTGGGAGGCCGAGGTGGGCGGATCACGAGGTCAGGAGATGGAGACCATCCTGGCTAACACGCTGAAACCCCGTCTCTACTAAATAAATACAAAAAAATTAGCCAGGCATGATGACGGGCGCCTGTAGTCCCAGCTACTTGGGAGGCTGAGGCGGGAGAATGGTGTGAACCCGGGAGGCGGAGCTTGCAGTAAGCTGAGATTGCGCTACTGCACTCCTGCCTGGGCGACAGAGCGAGACTCCGCTCAAACAAAACAAAACAAACAAAAAAAAAACCAAAACAAACAAAATATTTGGAAAAAACTTGCATCTGTAATGAACATATACAGACTTTTTTCCTTGCCATTATTCCCTAAGAGTAACGTATAACAACTATTTATATAGCATTTATCTTGTATTAGGTATTATAAGTAACCTAGAGATATTTAAAGTATATAGGAGGATGTGTGTAGGTTATATGCAAATACTATGCCATTTTATATGAGGGACTTGAGTATCCTCAGATTTGGGTATGCTTGGGGGTTCTGGAACCCATCCCTGCAGATACTGAGGAATGACTGTCTCTTGAGGGTTTATCTCTGCCAGCACTGCTCTGAGCTTTGTGGAGGAAGCTGTGAGCAAAACGAACGAAACCCTTGCTCTCGAATGCTTTATATTCCACAGGGGAGACAGACAATAATAGGATAATGCCAGTGGACAACCAGGAGGAACATGAAACAGGATAAAGGGTTAGCATTGGTGTGGGTGAATGGCCTCTTTGGATAGGATGGTGACATTTCTGAGGAGGAAGACAGTGGGACCAAAGCCTGGCACAGAGACTGTCCCTTCTCACCTCTACCTTTCTTGCTTTTTTTTTTTTTTTTTTTTGAGACAGAGCCTTACTCTGTCACCCAGGCTGGAGTGCAGTGGCATAATCTCAGCTCACTGCAACCTCCTCCCGGATTCAAGCAATTCTCCTGCCTCAGCCTCCTGAGTACCTGGGACTACAGGTGTGCGTCCCCACGCCTGGCTAATTTTTGTAGTTTTAGTAGAGACAGGGTTTCACCATGTTGTCTAGGCTGGTCTTGAACTCCTGAACCCTAGTGATCCATCTGCCTTGGGCTCCCAAAGTGCTAGCGTTACAGACGTGAGCCACCATGCTGGCCTCACCTCTGCATTTCTACATTGGTCCTGAAAGCAACTGCCCAAGGCTCACTTCCACAGCAGCTTCCCTGAGAGGGAACCCCAGTATGAAATCACCTCTCTCGCTCCCAGAACTGTTTGAATATCTTTTCATATGCGTGTCTAATCTCCCCAAGCAACCTGCAAGTTCCTTTAGGGCTGTTATATACACATGCTTTGTAATGGCACTTGCCAGTATGAGAATCAACTCCTTCCCTCATTTTATAAATCAACACTGGAATTCCATCAGAGTAGTATAGATATTAATCAAGACGATAAAGATAAAGATGAAGATAAAAAAGCAATAGTTCCCTTACCCACCTCTTCCCCTTACCCCACCCCTCTTCTTCAATGGCAACAACCTTACTTTAGATTTTTCCTCTGAAATTTAGCTCCATATTTTTAAACAATATACCTATCAATTTTTACCTATTTACTTTTTAGAGACAGGATGTTGCTCTGGCACCCAGGCTGGAGTGCAGTGACACAATCACAACTCATTGCACCCTTAACTCCCGGGCTCAAGCGATTCCCCTGCCTCAGCCTCTTGGGTAGCTGGGACTACAGGCACATGCCACCATACCCCTCAATTTTTATTTTTATTTTTATTTTATTTTTGCATAGATGGGGATCTTGTTGTGTTGCCCAGGCTGATCTTGAACTCCTGGCCTCAAGCAATCCTTCTGCCTCCCAAAGCAGCGGAATTACAGGCCTGAACCACCGCGCCTGGCCTCAGTTTTTTAATTTTACAGCCTTAGACATTATCTATTGACTTCCTACTATGAAAGAGGAGGATTTAGCTCTTTTAACATACACAGGCACTTGTATGGGCCCTCGTGTGCGTGCGCGTGCGCACACACACACACACACATACTCACACACATACTCACTGTATCTCTCTCTCCCTGTCCTTCCAGCCTTCAAAACAGCTAAATCAGTGTTCAATTTTCATATTATTATAAGTATGTCAATATTATTCACTGCTGAGTCACCTACATTATGATAATTGCTTTTCATCTTTTGTAGAGCTTGTTGTTTTTTCTAGAGTGAGTCTCCTTTTTTTGATGGATTGCTCTCTCTGCGCTCACTGCTCTCTGCATTACTGTGTTAGGTTAGGACTGCCTCGTCGCTGTGGACTCACCTGGTCTCTCCGCATCCCTGGTGTCTCTCTGCATCCCTGGTGTTTCTCTGTGTGCCACAACTTCCTTTTCTTATAAGGATGCCAATCAGCGTGGATTAGGGCCTGCCCTTGGGGGTCTCTTTTAAACTAGTCACCTCTTTAAAGACTCTTATCTCCAGATATCATTACATTCAGAGGTCCTGGGGTTAGTGCTTCAACGTAAGCATTTTGGGGGGCCTAATCATTCCTTAAAGGTCCCACCTCTTAATATGGTTACAATGGCAATGACATTTCAGCATGAGTTTTGGAGAAGACAAACATGCAAACCGTAGCAGGCAGGCACACAGCAGGGATCACCAGCTGGTATGTGACTCCTCCTCCTTCCTGGTGCATGTGGTGCAGAGGATGACTGGGATATGTGTCTGATTGCTTAGATTTGGCATTTCCACCACCTATTCTCCTCTAAGCCTCAGTTTGTTT
Source organism: Theropithecus gelada (assembly GCF_003255815.1). NCBI lineage: Eukaryota > Metazoa > Chordata > Mammalia > Primates > Cercopithecidae > Theropithecus > Theropithecus gelada. Next base: position 38,680,454 of record NC_037686.1, on the reverse strand, counting down.
ACCTGCAAAATAGGAATGATTGTGCTTACTCAGGGTGTTGAGGAGTGGATTAGATAAGTGAATGGCTGTGAAGCACCAGGCACCTGTAACAGGCTAAGGAAAGGCTTGTTTTGTTACTATCATTGTTGTCATTATTATTACTAAATGTTCCACTTCTCCTGCATGTGCCCACCCAGTGGTCCACTATGAGGTTGAGATTTGGACAGGAGATGTGGGTGGCGCAGGCACCAGTGCCCGAGTCTACATGCAGATCTATGGAGAGAAAGGCAAGACAGAAGTGCTCTTCCTCTCCAGCCGCTCAAAAGTTTTTGAACGGGCGTCCAAGGATACATTCCAGGTATGTGGGGTCGAGGAGCAGGGGTGCCAACAGCAGTCCCAGTGGACACCAAGATGCTTCCCTGGGTGTACTAATTTCCTCAGTCAATACTCACCTGAGAATGGGCTGCCTCCCTCCAGCTGGGTGGAAGATGCTTCCTCTCTCCACACCTGAGCTTTTGGCCTAAAATGAGGGGATTGGACTAGATCAGTGGTTCCCACCCCTGGCCTCATGTTACAATCACCTGGGGAGCTTTAAGAAAAAAGTGCTGCCTGGTGCACACCCCACACCAGACAAATCAGAACCTCTGGGGATGGGATATATTTTCTGGGTGTACTTTTAAAAGCTCCTCCAGGGATTACTAACATGCTGCCATCCCTGAGAACCTTGGGGGCAGGTAATTCTAATCTGCCAAAAGATGGCACTAAGGCTGTGGTTCCTCCACTCATTCCCGGTCCTGTGGCCTCTGAGTCTACAGTTCTCTCAAGCCTGATAACAAGAAAATGCTTCCCAGCCAGGACACTGGGAGACTTGGAATTTTATGGCTGTTTCCTGAGTGTCCCGGGTCTCCGTTCTTCCTTTCCAAGTCTTTCAATAGAAGGAAAAAAGAGATGAGAATGTGGGCATGTTGTTGGCAAGAGAGGAGGATGCAAGGGTGGTGCCCCTTAGGGGAAACAGGAATGTTTAATTATAGACATGACAGTGTGTGTGCATGTGCAGATGTATGTGTGCAGGCAGCATGTTCATGTTGGGTGCCCTGTGTTTCCACATGCCAGGAGCACCTTAGCCTTCAGCAAAGAATCTTACCCAGTGCCCAGGGAAGACAGTCCTGGCTGAACTGGGACTGTCATAGGTGTCTGGAACATCAGAGCTGGAGGGAGCCTCATTGAGCCAGACGCCCTCATACACTGCTGAGGAGGCAGAGGCCCAAGTATTTTAGCTCTCTGAGCCTTCACTTCCTCATCAGTTAAAACCTAGCTTTATAATACCTGCCTGGCTGGCTTCACAGTCCCTATAATGATCAAGAGTCAACGTCAGGGAATGCACTTGGGAAGGAGTGCCCAGTTATGGAGATGGAACCGGATAGCATGTCTTCTGGGTGCCAATTTACTGGATGTGGTGGTGGATGAAGGCACGGCTGGGCAGACAGATGTGAGGGAGGCCAGGGGTGCAGCAAGCCGGCCTCCTTGGCAAGGTTGATTGCAGGGGTGCTGTAATCTGGGAAATGCTGAAGAGGAGAGCTAATGCACTGAAGAAGGTCCAGAGCCTTTCCCCTAAGTAGCTGAGAAGGATAAATTCCACTCTCCCAGGGGCCCTGGGCTCTGCCATGATTGGTAATTTTCTGGCAAAGGTGGTTTATTGGCTACATTGTGGACTCATGAACAGGGGGCCAGAAGGCCTGAGTTCTCATCTAGGTCTGGACTTGAATTGTAGGACACTGTGGAACTCATGGGACAGCCTTGGCCTCAGTTCGCCCTGGCACTCAGTGGAAGAACTGGTGGGACCGGGCTTTGAGAAGGGTCAAACCCCAGACAGGGGCTCATCAGCATCAGGAAGCCTGGGAGGACACTGACTAGCAACAACCCCCATGTGAGCCCTCCCCTGAGTGCTGCAGGGGACAGGCCAGACCCCACCTCCATGTGGGTCCTTCCTCAGAGCCTGGGGCTCAGGACTGAGCTCAGGCCTCATGATCTAGAGTTGATGATGCCATCATCACTGCCCTTTGGGCCAGTCGTTTGCTATGCCCATCCTGGTAGAGACTGAAAATGATGGTCTCTGCCCTTAAGGAACTCATAATCAAGAGGGCAAAGACCAGCTCGTGAGGATGAAGAGGGCATCCAGGCCAGACCAGCACCAGAGCTAAACCCTGGACCCCTCTGTGCTCTTGGGGAAGATGCAGTCAGGCTGAGGCCATGTGCTCAGGGTTGGGGGAGGAAGGAGCTTGGGCCTCTGTGGGTGTGGGTGAAATTTTTGTTTTTGAAAAAGAGTACTTTAGTTTTTTGCTTATTATGAAAGTTATATATGGTTAACACTGAAAATTTTTGTAAAGAGAACACAGAGGCACAAAGTTAAAAAAAAGTAATGAAACACAGGAACCTGAATGAATAGATTTTAGCTACAAGTAGAGGAGGGGATAAAGGCAGGCTAAGTAAGGAAACTATTCTATATAGGGACATAGAAATCATAGGAATGAGTCGCGTGGGCGTGTCTGTGTGTGTATGTGCGTGTGTGTGTATACATGCAGGCATGTATGTTTAAGAGAGAAGAAGAGGGAGACTAGCTTGGCCACCACAGAGGTTGGAAGAAATAAACTTGATTGCAGGATGGGGCCAGTTGATCCCAGCGGAACCAAGACAGGTATAGCCAGACAGAGGGAGCTGGTGGAAGGATCTGAGCACAGAGGCCCCAGCCCTCTCCATCCTGCAGCTCAGCAAACAGGCCTTGAGCTTGGCTCTTTAGGGGTGGGAATGGGGGCTGGGAGGAGGATGCTGGGGCCACAACAGCCACTGCCCTGCTCTTTGAACAGCTGGAGGCAGCCGACGTGGGCGAGGTCTACAAGCTCCGGCTCGGGCACACAGGCGAGGGCTTCGGGCCCAGCTGGTTCGTGGACACTGTGTGGCTGCGGCACCTGGTGGTGCGGGAGGTGGACCTCACGCCGGAGGAGCAGGCCCGGAAGAAGAAGGAGAAGGACAAGCTGCGGCAGCTGCTCAAGAAGGAGCGACTGAAGGCTAAGCTGCAGAGGAAGAAGAAGAAGAAGAGGAAGGGCAGCGATGAAGAGGAGGAGGGGGAGGAGGAGGAGTCGTCCTCATCAGAGGAGTCCTCATCAGAGGAGGAGGAGGAGGAGGAGACCGAAGAAGAGGAGGAAGAGGAGGAGTTTGGGCCGGGGATGCAGGAGGTGATTGAGCAGCACAAGTTCGAAGCCCACCGCTGGCTGGCCCGGGGCAAGGAGGACAACGAACTTGTCGTGGAGTTGGTGCCAGCTGGCAAGCCGGGTCCTGAGCGTAAGCAGGGGGTGGGGTCGGGGGGTGGGGCAGTGGTCAGACAGTTCCCCTAAAGGGGGGCCACTGGGGGCAGGGGGCCTAGATCCCCCTCACATGGAGGCCAAATAGGTAGGCACCCATCATGGTTCCCAAATAACTCTCTTGACCTGCGTGTGAAATGCCACCATTTACACTGCTGTTTGGGGATAAGCATGGCACTTTTCCTGAGGTTCTCAGGAGGAATTGGTGACTTTGGGAAGAGCCCTGATATGACTCAATACAATTGACTGGGGGGACATGAAGTAAGAGGGCTGTCTGCTGGCTTCATGGTGAAGGAGTCTGGGGTTGGGATTGGGGGCAGTTTCAGTCCCAGGTTAGCATAGAGGCATCTGAAGATCCCTCCTGTTCTGGGATCTGGCTGGATCTGAGAGGCTATGCCTCAGGTCCATTCACCCCATGGCCCCGAGGCCCTCCACACTGCATCTTTCTGTGTCTCCAGCAAACATCTATGAGGTCCAGGTGATCACGGGGAATGTGCCCAAGGCTGGCACTGATGCCAACGTCTACCTAACTATCTACGGCGAGGAGTATGGGGACACAGGTGAACGACCCCTGAAGAAGTCAGACAAGTCCAACAAATTTGAGCAGGGGCAGGTAGGGTGAGGGTCTCTGGCCCCTGGGTGGGTGCTGTGGGTGTGGTGCCCTCTGAGATTCCCATGGCAGCCCATCCTAGCACAATGGCTGCTGTGTCTGACAGTGTGACTTGTTCATCCCACCAGGTTTCATGGCAGTACCTCTTCAGTAACACTGATATTTTGTGGGGGGTTATGAGAGAATTGCAGGCAGGGTCCCAGCACATAGAGCCCACAGGCCAGCTGACCCACAGGAACAAACAGGTAATGGCATTGTGTGGCAGATGCTGGGGCACTTGGTAGGGATGCGGGGGTTCAAGAGGAAGTCCTCACCGCAAGATGGTGTCTTGGGGAAAACCGGGGGGAAGGAGCAACCTAAACTGGGCCTTGGCAGGTGAGCATGGTGTAGACATATAAAGGCGACAGTGGAAGATGTTCTCAGAAGGTGGAACCACATGAGCAAAGATATGGAGGTGGAAATGGGGAAGGCCAGTTTGGGACAGTGCGTCTTTTAGCTGAGCTGTGGTCAGTGCTGAGCCCCAGTGGATAAGCTTGGATAAGACCAATTTAGGGTATGGGGTGGTTGGGGTCATGAGAGGCTTAAGAGACAGGCTGAGAAGCCAGAACTGTATCCTAATGCGGTGGGAATTCATGAAAAGAAATTCACATACCTTACTCTTCCAGGTGTAGTGGGAAAATCATGAAAAATAAAGCCATCATCTTTGTCCTTCAAGATTTTATAATATCCCCTGGCTAGAAAACTATCTCTTATCTCACCCTTCCCATTCCTGCCTCTACCCAAAGCCAAGTTCTCTCATTAACACAGATTTTTAAAAATGAAATAAATTAATTAACATATTTCTGGGCTCATTGCTTGATTTATTTCAGGAGCCCCCTGCTTTTTCTTTAAAGAATCTTCCCCATGACTTGAGGATGTAGTTTATTTCTGCGTTTCAGTGTTTTCCTCTAAAAATTATAGCCACGCATTTCTGGATTAGGAAAAAATTTCTATAGAGGACTACATAACTGGTACAACTGATAAAATTTGAACACGGACTGTATATTAGATAATAGCATTGTGTTGATGTTAAGTTTTCTGAATTGGATCATTCTAGTGTGATTATATGAGAATATCCTTGTTCTTAGGAAATCCAGGTTGAAGAATTTAGGGTATCATGGTATCTGCCACTTACTTTCAAATGATTTAGAAAAACACAGAGCAAGAGAGAGAGTGCAAGAGAGATGACATAGAGTGAGAAAGCAAATGTTACAAATAAGTGCAGAATCTAAATGAAGGTATATGAACTTTCATCATACTATTTCTGAAAGTTTTCTGTAGATTTAAAATCTTTTTCAAAATTAAGAGTCAAAAAAGTTATATCCAAGAAGACCCCATTTACTTGTAGGGTTCTGGTGTGGTCTGCTTCCTCCTGCGCATAGAATAGTGTGTGCATTCACACGGTGTGATCCACATGGCCCTCTTCACGCCTAAACGGTGGGCAAATCCGTCTTCAGTTTCTGTCAATCACTTTGGATTTGCACAGCACCAGCTCATAGCAGGTACTTAATACAAATATGTGATTGAAGCAGATTATGCACACACCTGTACACATAGCAGAGGGTTTCAGTGCACCCCCCTCTCCTGCACACAGCACACCCACCACAAATGTGGGCATCCAGCCAACCTATCTTCTCTTCTGCTTCTCAAGGTCACCTTCACTCTTCCTTTCCTACTTCCATCCTCCTGGACATAATGAGAGTGAGAAGATCCCCTGGCAGGGACAAGTTAGGGAAACAATCGTGCAGGCCAAACACCAGACTACTAAGTGACATTTTCCATCATCCCCACGGTCGCTTTGGGTCTCACCATTGGCCTCTGCCTGGCTGCCGTGGTCCTTGGGAGGGTGGAGCTGATGGACAGGTGGGGAGGGGTAGGTCTTACCCCACTGAGTGTTCCCTGGCCCTTCACAGACAGACACCTTCACCATCTATGCCATTGACCTGGGGGCCCTGACCAAGATTCGGATTCGCCACGACAACACAGGCAACAGAGCAGGCTGGTTCCTGGACAGAATAGATATTACTGACATGAACAACGAGATCACGTGAGTGGGGCGAGGGTCGGGGAGGGGTCTTGCTCTGAGGGAGGCCATGTCTGCCTGCCTGAGGTAGTCCTGGAAGAAGACTGGGGGTGGGCCGGCTGTGATGGCGGAGGGTGAGGGTGGGCTGGGTGACACCTGAGGGTGAGGTAGACTGGCTGTGACATCCAAAAGTAAGGGTGGACTGGGGGACACCTGAGAGTGAGGGTGGGTGGGTGTGAGGGTGAGGGTGGGCTGGGGGTGATGTCTGAGGCTGAGGGTGAGCTGGGTTATGCCTGAGGGTGTGGGCAGGCTGGGTGTGACATTGGAGAGTGAGGTGGATTGGCTGTGACGTCGGAGGGTGAGGGTGGACTGTCTGTGACATTGAAAAGTAAGGGTGGACTGGGTGACATCTGAAAATGAAGGTGGGTGGTTATGAAGGTGAGCGTGGGCTGGTGGTGATGTCTGAAGCTGAGAGTGAGCTGGGTGATGTCGGAAGGTGAGAGTGGGCTGGCTGTGACACTAGAAGGTCAGAGTGGACTGGCTGTGACATCAGAGGGTGAGGGTGGAGTGGGTGACATCTGAGAACGAGGGTGGGCAGGTATGAGGGTGAGGGTGGGCTGGCTGTGATGTCTGAAGCTCAGGGTGGGCTGGCTGTGACACTGGAGGGTGAGGATGGGCTGGCTGTGACGTCAGAGGGTGAGGGTGGACTGGGTGACATCTGAGAATGAAGGTGGCCAGGTGTGAGGTTGAGGGTGGGCTGGCTGTGATGTCTGAGGCTGAGGGTGGGCTGGGTGGCATCTGAGGGTGAGGGTAGGCTGGCTGTGTCGCCTGTCATGGCCACCAGAGCAGGTTTGCCCATGTTGCAGGTTGGATGGGCATTGCCTCTCTCCCTCTTCTCTCATTGGCAGCCCCCAGTATCACCTGCCCTGTGAGAAGACAGTCCGGTAGATCTCCCAGACCAGCAACTCTTGAGGTCCATCTGTTCAGAGATACAGGATTTCTAATCCCTACCAGACCCTCCTTGGTCCAGTCTCCATGCCCAGGCATAGCTCACCCACAAGCCTCTCCACGTGTAAAGCAACTTCTAGTACATTCTTTTAATATTGTATACCAGGGGTCAGCAAACATTTTATGTAAAGACCAGATAGTAAATATTTTAGGTTTTGCAAGCATTTTGTCTCTGGAACAACAGCTTTGCTGGTGTAACACAAAAGCAGTCATAGATGATACCTAAATGATTAGACATGGCCGTATTATTTTGACACGTGAAAATTATATGAATTTCAAATATCAGTGTCCAATAAAACGTTATGGACACTGAAATTTGAAATTCATGTAATTTTCACATGTCTAAAAATATTATCCTTCCTTAGATTTTTCCTCCAGCCATTTCAAAATGTAAATTCATGCATAGCTTATGGATGTTCACAAGCAGCGTAGGCCTAATTAGGCCTGAAGTCCATAGTTTGCTAACCCCTGCTGGAGGCTCACAGCTGCCACATGAGCTGGGTTGGGAAGAGAGTGTTATATCTTCCCATAGAGCCACACCCCAGGGAGGCGAAGTCACAGCCCCAAAATCAGTCAGTGCCACGGCCAGGACCAGAACTCCAGACCATCCATGTTGAATTGGACGTGTTTTCCATTAGGCCACATTGCCCCTTGGGTGTAAGGGGCCCAGGGGCAAGAGAAAGGAGAGAAGTCCCCTTGTATGAGTGGGGTGGGACAGAGAAGAAAGCATGAGTGATCCTGAGTGGGTTTTGGGGCTGCTGAGGGCCTGCCAGTGCCTAGAATTTAGTGAGTACCCTGTAACAAATATTTGTTGAATTAAATCAACTTCCCAGCCGATAACCTTGCTTGAATTAAATCAACTTCCCAGCCCATAGTCTTGTTGGGCTCCCCTCTGTGCAGGACAGGGGGTGACAGGGTTCTCCCATCTCCCACCCCACCCTACTCTACCAGCCCGAGGGAACACTGAGCCACAGCTCACAGACAGCCCATTGTCATGGTTTTTTTGTGAGATCATTGTGACACCACATGAAGGCCGTAGGACAGCCCCGTGGCTGGGAGCCAGGGTCCTGACCTGGGGTCTGACCTCTGCCAGAAACTTGTCAGGTCACCCTGGACAAGTCATGCCATCTTTATGGGCTTTTGTTTCCTCTTCTGATAAATGGGCTTCATGTTGCCAGCCTAACTTCCTAAGATGTTCTGAAAATCCAAGGCATTTAAGCTTGGAAAGGAAAAGGTGCCGCAGAACCGTGAGGCTGGGGACAAACTGAACATCCCCGGCTTCTTCTTGCAGCTCCGTCAGGGTTAGCAATTCTCTGCCACTGATTTGGCATTTCTGGGCTAGCCCAACAATTTAAACATGATTATAGCTTTATAATCTATTGTAATGCCTGTCAGTACTTGTCCCCCTTCATTATTCTTTAAAAATATTAGCTATTCTTGCCTTTTTCAAATCAAGACATTAAGTGATTTGAAAAAAAAATCCTCTTGGAATTTCAATTGTTATGCCATTAAGTGTATGTGTAGAGAATTGCATATTTAGAATAAGTGCTACCCCCTGGTACACTTTTCCATTTATCCAGCTGTTTATGTACCTCAGTAATGCTTTACAATTTCCTACACATAACTGCTACACATTCTTGTTAAGTTTATGCTCAGGTATATTATATTTTATTGCTCTTGCGAATAGAGTCTTCTCATTACTCTTCTTTTCCCCCATCCCTTTGTATTCTTCCTTCCTCCCTTCACTCTCCCCTTCCCTCATCTCCTCCTCTTCTCTCCCCATCCCTTTCTGTTGGCATGGCTAGTTGAAAGTCCTTTGCTTCCTTTGCTATTGAAGTAGCAGTCCGTCAGAGCTCTGTGATGAGCTGGCCTTAATAATCTTCAAGCCAAGAGCAGCTCTACGCAAAGCCTACTGTGGGAGCTAGACAAAAAATTATAGAAGTTCAGAAGAAACCAAATCAGAATAGTGAATCTCCCCTTTCTTGGAGAGACACCACCTTTTCTGTCAATACCTAGGGCCTTCCCCAGGCTCTCCATGACCTTTATGAGCTCAGAAATAAAGCTTTTGCAGCCAAAAGGATTTGAGAACACTCACATCTCCCTTACTGTTGACATGTCCAGTCAACATCCTGCATGCAGACTAGACCTCTTGGATGCCTCTCTGCCACTCATGCCCTGCCCCCAGTCCATTGGCTTTAACCTGTTGGGCCTTCCATCAGAAGAGCATGAGTCCAACCTCATCCCCTCTATCTTCACCATCCCCCGCCCCCGCCATCGAAGCTTCCTGACCTGTGCCCTGCTTGCCCAAGGCCCTTCTATTGACTACAGCAGCCCAGTGACCAGGATCACATTGCTCCTCTGCTCCAAATCCTACAGAAGCTCCTGGTCACTCAGAGTCAAAGCCAAAGCATGTTTGGTGGCCTGCTTGGCCTGCAGGCCTGCTGTATGCCCCTCATCTCTCTATTCTGGTTCCCCCTTGCTCACTCCTTGCTGTTCCTTGAACCCAACAGACATGGTCCCACCTCAAGGCCTTTGCATTTGCTGTCCACACTCCCTAGCAGTCCTTCCCCCAGTGGCTCCCTGTCATGCTTTCTTTAGGCAGGCCTCTGCTCAAATGTCACCTTCTCAGTGAGGCCTAGCATACCCCCTTCCCCTCATTTCTTTTTCTCTGTTTATTTTTCTTTATATCAGCTTATCATCTGACCTACTATGAGCTGGTGTATTTAGGCGCTGCTCATCTCCCCACAATAGAATGTAAGTTCCATGTCGTTAATGACCTCTTTTGTTTCATTTACTGCTGTGTCCACCCCGGTACCTAGAAGAGTGTCTGGCATACTACAGGCATACCATAAATACTTATTAAATACACTAATGAATAAAAATGATGGTTAATTTGTTGGTTTATTCATTAATTTGACAAACACATGCCATGCTAAGTGCTGGGGGTTAAATAGCTCCTCAGATATGACTCTGTTTTTGAAGAAAGGAACTGTGATGGTCTAGGAAGCTGATGATTTAGGTTTAAGTACTTTCTCTTCCACTCTTATGTGGCCTATGGAAGTCCTCTGAGCCTCAGGCCTTCCATCCATACAACGGGCATAATAAACCTCACCCACAAAATCATCATGAGGACTAGATGAGAAAATGTGTTTAGGGGCCCAGCATCCTGCCTGATCCCAGTGCCACACAGCAGTGCTTCTTTCCCCTTGGCAATGAGAGTCCAATTAGTTAACATGGAAAAGTGGCTTGACAGCTGGGAAAGGCTGCAGGAATGTGAGATTATTCTTAAGGAGCTAGCACTGTTACCAAGTGAAGGAGATAAAACACAGGTGACTATAAGGCACAGTGACAGTGGTGGTTGTCTCAGGGGTGACCTCAGGGAGAGGAGGGAGTCATGGGTGGGGGCATCTTCGGGACGAGATGGCATCTGAGATGGGCCTTCATGAACAGCAGCCTTGGATGTTTGGTGCTTGGGAAAAAGAACATTAGAAATGTTTGAAAAAAAATGTGATGCAGGTGGCACAGAATTGGGCAATTGAGGGGCACACACAGAATGGAATTAGTAATTCTATTTGTCTGGTACATAAGGGACGTCAAGGGGTGGGAAACAGGAAAAACTGGAAAGGGAGGCTGGAGAGGAGCAGATGAGGGCATTCAAAGCCATGTGGAGGAGCTTGAAAACACACCCAGGTTTTTGGTTGGTCAGATTTCACAAAGAGGAAGCCAGAAGCAGGAGAATGCCAACTGGGATCAGGCACTGGTGGGAGATGCTGGCCTGAGCAGAAGGGATTGGGAGAAGATATAAAGCCATGGAGGCCTTGGCTTCCTGCAGAGTCACGCCAAGGGAGAGCTCCTTGTGGTCCAGGGGCTGTGCTGTCCAGGTGGGAGATGGCAGTCTGGGTCTCAGCAGAACCGCTCCTAGCCCACCTGACCTCAGAGGCTGTTTGGAGAGCAGAGGAGCCTAAGATGGTCAAAACACAGGGAGGAGGGGGTTAGGGGTACAAGTTTATTGATCTGCAGTTCAATTGCCAAAAAGAAAATGCTCTTATTTCTAAATGGAAGATATTTGAGGTCCTTTATAGGAGTCCTAGGCTGGCAAAAAGTGATCAAGATTATATGAGAAAGCCTGTTTAGTGCTGGTTTGCAACTGTGGGCTGTGAATGGCTTTTTGTTTGTTCATTTGTTTTTGTTTTTATGCCTCAAGTGAGTTGGATTTTTAAAAAAAATTTGTGTTAGAAAACACATAACATACAATTTATTACCTTAACCATTTTTAAGTGTACAGTTCAATAGTGTTAAGTGTATTCACATTGTTGTGTGTCAGATCTCCAGATTTTTTTCATCTTGCATGACTGAAACTATACCCATTAAACAATTATTCCCCTTTTCCACCTCCCCTCAGCCCCTGGTAACCACCATTTCACTTTTTGTCTCTGTGACTTTGAGTACTCTAGGGACCTCATAGAAATGGAATCCTACAGAATTTGTCTTTTTGTATCTGGCTTGTTTCACTCAGCATGATGTCCTCAAGCTTCACCCATGTTGTAGCACGTGACAGGATTTCCTTCCTTTTCAAGGCTGAATTATATTTCATTATATGTATGTACCGTAACCTTTTTAGATGGATTTGAATGGTGTGTCCCGGGATCTGAGGTCTCCCTTGGGTCAACCTGGGCTCTGCCCACAGCCTCATGTCCCTTTGGTAAAGGACTACACTGGTCCAGGCTTTTTACAAGATTATGAAATCAGGAAATTTTATGTTTGAACTCCTCCTGCCTTCTCTAGCCTGAGAGGCCCTGTTCCTTGGCCACTCTGAAAAAAAATGACAGTTTACAAAGGCACTAGATTGATATTTTTTAATAATAGTGATGTCACATTTAGAATAAGAAGAGGCTAGTCTTTCCTTCCCTCCTTTGTGCTGCTCACACAATTCCTGGAGTCTAAGGTTTGGCACCACCTTAGGCAAAAGAATACTAGAATAAAGAAAGTGCATCTTCAAGGAAAGAGTGGTGGCTAATTGAGAAACTTAGGAGTTATCTCAGGAAATTTGAAAAAGGTGATGAGAAAGATTTACCCCCAGAGGACACAATGCCTTTCAATTCTATTGATATTATGAGTGCCTTGTATGCCAGGGGCTGTGGATATAACAATGAGTAAGCAAACTCTGCATTCATGGGGTCATAGTTTTCCTAGTAGGAGGAACAGACAAATATACTCCCTGAGCAACCTTTTCCATCCTTATCAATTCGATTACCACTTATTTGAGACTAATGCTGAAGTTGTATCAGTCAGAATAGGCTAGGTTCTGCTAAGTAACAAACAGGCCTAAAATGTCAGTGGCCTAACACAACAAAAATCTATTTCTCACTTATATGTCTGATGTAGGGTATCAGGGGACTTTGCTCAGCATGTTCACTCAGGGACCCTGGTTGATGGAAGCTTTTCCTCAACATATGCTTCTGTAATCATCCTTATAGTGGAAAACTGATTTGGCAGATCACACACTGACTCTTAAAAATCCCTTACAGCCCAGGGATTCCATATATATTAACAAATAACCTAAAAATTCAGCGTCCTTCAGCATCAAAAGCTATGAGCCTCTAATGTTTGGGTTTCAGGATACATGACAGAAATGGTGGGATATTTGGGAGTATGTTGTCTTGAATTAGGGCATCTTTGTTAAGTTGCTTAATCATTGGCTCTGCTACTTTATCACCCTGTCCAAATTTATTGGCTTGTTGATTAAATGAGATTGTCCTTCTTTCCTTTTTCTTTCAATACTCTAGCTAGCTGCATTTTTAAGATCTATAATAAAGTCTAATGCACTCAGTTTCAAAGACAAAGAGGCAAATGCCAAAAAATAAAAGGCTGGAAATATGTTTAGTGTCCTGAGTTTCATCCACATTTGATGTGATATTCTATGTTTTCTCTACCTCTGTTCCCAGCCTTGAAACAAAGATTTATGTTTTAATTGACGGCCTGGGGGGGGGGGTCCTATAAGATCCTTAATAATTAAAGATAGATGCCATTCTTGAATGTTGTTTTATGTGGCAAATATGTTGGGTGGGATTTCCGGAAAGGATTGAACAAAAAGTTGTTAAAGTTTTTTCCCTTAAATTTTATCAAACAAAAATTATCCTCTGGAATCTCCCATTCCTCCAGGGATCCTAGAGGTCCCAGAATGTTGAGACAGAAAAGACCTTCCAGGTCATCTCACCCAGCCTTCTGGGTGGTACAGTTTAATCCCTAGGATCTCACAGCTTGTTAGGGGCAGAGGAGGGAAACAAATCCAGAATTCCTGAGTTCCAGATCCATGCTTTTCTCAGTACACCACTCAGCCAGGATTTACTCACAGTTGATGTTGTCCAGACTTTAGCTTATAAACAAAATGGGAAATTCTGTATGAAATTATTTATATTGTACGACACTCAAATTTGCAATCTCCTCGTTCAATTTTTTACTTTCAAGTGGGGTTTATACTTTTAACAGTTTCAAGCTTTTGGTTCAATGCTCAGTTTCAACCTCCTGCTTACTGAAGCCCTTACTCTTTCCTTCCATCATCCTTGTTTAGGAATGTGGAGAGCTTATCTGGCTCAGAACACCTGCATTCCTCTCATCTCCTTTGTTCACTAAAAATCCCCTGCCTGGTCCCCTCCCAGTATCCAGAAGCCTGGTTGAGCAGGATGTATTCCTGGAGGAGGAAGAGGTAGGAGTCAGTAGGCCTGGTGTCCTAAATCTTCATGTGTGCTTGTTGGCACTGTGGGGATAGAAGCTGAACGCTCAGCACTCAGGCCATACCTGACTCCTGCTTTGGTTCTGTTGGTACAGGGAGCAGGTTCTGAGAGGAGATGTGCTGCTCTCTACAGTAGTGAGCATGCTGAGGGGCTTTAAAGTCACGATGCAAGTATCTCAGGAACAATGGAGATTTTGCTCCAGGAAATCCAGACTCTCTGTGCATTTTCTCTTTGTATGCATGGGAGGGCTTGTATCTTTTCTTTCTGTCTTTGACTTTTTTCCTGTCCTTCCCTGGCTTTTTCTTTGTGTGTGTGTCTCGCTCTGTCCTTGTCCTCCGCCAACTTCCTACACGCTGTATCTCCACCTCTGCTCTGACCCCACCTCTCTCTTTATTTCTATCTCTCTTCCTTAATTGGCCATAATTTATAACTATAGCCTATTATTAATAAGTTATTTTATTGGATAAAATGTTAACTCTTCTATTCATACATTTAAAGGCTAAGAAGCAGAACAGTATGCATTTTTCTCTTAAACACTAATTTAATGGTAGTTTAGTTCATATTGCCCCAGGTTGAGCTCCTTTAAATCCATGCCATCAGTATAACATTGCCCCCCTCCCCACCCCATCTGAGCCCATTGACTGAGATTTCGCTCTCTGGTTCTGCTCCTCTAACATTTTGATACTTGGAGGCAATGAAGACTCTAGGAAAATGTGGGGACTCAGACAGGGATGGGATCTTTGGCCTAAGGTGCTCCCACCTCTCCAGACTTTGAGCAGTCCCTGAGTGGCCCTTGTGCATCAGGGCAGGGGTGGGGAAGGGGCATAAAGAGGGTGGAATGGCCCCCAACTTAGAGATAGGCTGAATTCTCAGACCTTTTGTTTTATCCTGGGAGCTTAGCGGCCAGAGAGGAGCTTCCCAGACCACAGCGTCCAGAAGCCCCAGGCATGGGCCAAGGAGAATGAAAGGGAAGGGAAGTCACAAGAGCAACAATAGCAGTAGCAATGCTTACTGAGAGCCTATGTTGAGCCAGGCTTTTTTATAAGCACTTTATAAGGTTAACACATGTAATCCTCACAACACCTGATGAAACAGACAATATTATGCTTATTTTATGGTACACTGAGGCACAGAGTAGGGTTGCCAGTCAAATTTGAATTTCAGATAAGCAATGAATAATGTTTTTGTATAAGCGCAACCCAAGTATTAGATAGAACACACTTAAAACATTATGCATTGTTTATCTAAAATTCAAATTTAATAGGGATTTTGTAATTCTATTGGCTAAATCTGGCAGCTCTAGCACACAGAGATAAGGACACTTACTTAAGGTTGCACAACTATTAGTGGTAGAGCCAGAATTTAAACTTGGACAGTCTGATCCAAGGGAGAGTCCTTAATTATGCCCCTGTGCCTCCCATCCCTGGCCCTACCTTCACCCTTGCGCTGGGTGTTACCTCCCTTGTGCTGGGTGTTACCTCCACGCTGAGGGGTCTGACTCCGACCTCCCTTTCCTAGATGGACTCAGCAGTCTGCTATGCCAACTCCTCAGCCACACTCTGTGTACCTTCCAAAAGCATACATAACTGGCTCATTCCATTAAAATCCATTAGTTCAACACTTACATATTGTGCGCTGACTACATACAACTCGCTCTACTAAAATAGCCCTGGCTAGTAGATTCATTCTGGAAAGGGTTGGAACAGTCCCCATATGTCCCTCTCCTTCTAGATACTTCCATCTAATATGACCCTGATTGAGGCTCTGTGTGCTCCAGGCAGGTCACATAACCATTTTCAATGGGATGTCTGGAGACAGTGTCCCCATGTTTGTTCTCTACCCCAGGCAAATGACTAATGGAACGATTCCCAGACTGGGTAGAATAGCAGGGCAATGCTGTCAGGGGCAGACAGGGGAGAGTTTGGGACCCCATAGAGGGCCTCTCATTCTCAGCCCATGACTGCTGCTAGACGAGACCTTTCTAAGAGGACATTCCAATCTTTCCCTGTCCACCCCTACAGGTACTACTTTCCATGCCAACGTTGGCTGGCAGTGGAGGAGGATGATGGTCAGCTGTCCAGGGAGCTGTTGCCAGTGGATGAGTCCTATGTGCTGCCACAGAGCGAGGAGGGTGGGGGAGGCGGTGACAACAACCCCCTTGACAACCTGGCCCTGGAGCAGAAAGGTTTTCTAAACTAGAGCTGATTTCTTTCTCCAGTACCCCTTCCCTCTGCCTCTCCCTAACCCTAAGTCTCCATCTTCCTTCCCTTCCCAGTGGGCTCTGGGCACTTCCTCCCTGACAAGGCAGTATAAAGCACACAGCTTAGGACTGAGTTATTGTCAGAAATGAAATTGAATGGATTGGAATCAAATTGAATGAATTGGAATGGAGTGGAATGGACTGAAATGGGATGACTGGAATGGAATAGATTGGAATGAAATTGAATGGTATGGGATGGATTGGAATGGAATGGAATGGAATGGAATGGAATGGAATGGAATGGAGTAGAGTGGAATGGAATGGAGTGGAGTGGAGTGGGATGGAATGGAATGGAATGGAATGTGATGGGTTGGAATGGAATGGAATGGAATGTATTGAAATGGAACGGAATGCATTGAAGTGGAATGGAGTGGAGTGGAGTAGAATGGAGTGGAGTGGATTGGAATGGAATGGAATGGGATGGGTTGGAATGTAATGTATTGGGATGGAATGGAATGGAATGGAATGGAGTGGAGTGGAGTGGAGTAGAATGGAGTGGAGTAGAGTGGAGTAGAATGGAATGAGTGTAGCTACTTCTGATTCAGTCTTTTGCCCTCCCCTATAGGCGCTCAATGCATTT
The DNA here is from genome assembly GCF_003255815.1 of Theropithecus gelada. Lineage (NCBI taxonomy): Eukaryota > Metazoa > Chordata > Mammalia > Primates > Cercopithecidae > Theropithecus > Theropithecus gelada. Next base: position 38,663,862 of record NC_037686.1, on the reverse strand, counting down.
TTGTCAAGGGAAAGAATGAACAGTAACCTTCAAGAGTTCTATGATGCTCCCCTGAAACATGCATCCCTAAAACTCCTCCCAGACAGGAGGAGTTAGAATGGGGCTCCTGGTTGCTGAACCTCTGACCCTCAAAGTCACTCCAAGACTCCCCTAACCATCCTATCAACTCTATTGATTGAAGGCTTCCTGTATAAGCTAGAGGCAGAGGACTCACCTCTCTACCCTCTGGAAGTTTCCAGAATAATGGTGACTGCAGAACAACACATGCTAAAAAAAATGATTCCTAGAAATGGCCAAGAGGAATGTAGAAACATACTTATTACTAATCACTGGACTCACAGATATAGGATTGAAGGGACAAGAGAAAAATTGGAGTGATGGGGCTAGAGGGAGTGAATCAAGGAAGCCCTCCTAGAGGAGGTGGTTGTCCTCTTTCCTCCTTTCATGAGAGGAACAATCCACAATTCATTGCTCTATACTATTCTCTTGGCAGATAAATCTACCACATTCTCAGTGACCATAAAGACTGGGGTTAAGAAGAATGCAGGCACAGATGCTAATGTCTTCATCACACTCTTTGGCACACAAGATGACACTGGTAAGAAAGCAGTGCAGGGCCAAGGTTTACACACATTCTTCCCCAGGGAGACCAGAAGACTCAGCAGAAATTTCCAAGGGAATCCCGATTATGCTTCTGTCTCTCAATAGTATGCAAGCAATTAGCCCCATCAAGAAAGGCCCCATCAAAAAAGTTCCTTTTTTTCTAAAAATTTTCTTCTTCTCTGAGCCAGCTTTCTTTTTCTGTTCCAATGGTGGAGGTAGCCCTGACTCCACCCAACAACAATCTGGGACAAGCTGGCTTTGCGCAACTTCCAATGAAATTCAGCCATGGTACTCTCAGTATGAGGCACTCCAGGCATCGTAGAGTTGTTTAGGAGCCTTTGCCCAGGTACTCAGAGAAGGTGGTATTTCGTGTTGGGTCCAGCCATCTGCTCACACCACTGTCCAGTCATTCTGTTGAGTTTAGAGAGGAGTCAGTCCCTCAAGTAGTCATCATGTATTTGCTCAAAATCCTGCAGGTCCAGAGCCTAGTGCCAAGCATTATTGAAGAATAAATGGACCTAACCCTTGACCATGGGGTGCTCATATCTACTACAACAATGTGCTGGTAGAGAGCATGGACTCTGAAGCTTGTCTGATTGGTTCAAACCTCCACTCCACCATTTATGAGCTGTGTGACATTGGGCAAGTTGCTTAACCCTTCTGTGCCTTAGTTTCCTCTATTTATAAAATGAGGATAAAATTAGTATGTGCCTTATAGAGTTGAAGGTCTAATGAAGTTGAACACGTACAACATCTGGGACAAAAGTGGCACTCAATAAACATTAATTAACATCAATTATTTAATAGGTTGGATAAAGCAGATAATATATAATGATATAATTCGGTCATAACCTACAAATGTATGTGATTACAATCCTTCCTGAACCATGATCAAAGAAATTAATGGGCCTTGGCAACTGCTTTTATTAACTGAGGTCTTTCCATGTGTTAGACACATTCTTGAGCATCCAACAGTCATCGACTCATTAAATCCTCACAACAGCCCTACGAAGGGACTAAGACCTCTCCTTTTTGACATTTGGAAAACCAAGTCTCAGAAATATTACATAATTTTCCCAAGGCCACCCAGTGGTAAGTGGCAGAGCTAGGATTGGACCAAGGTCTGTCTGTCTCTCTGTATACTTAAACCAGTCTGTAGTGAGTCTAGGAATAGCAGAAGACTTTCTACATGAGGTGGGCCCAGAGCTGGGACTTATCAGGGTACAGAGACTTAAAGGCAATGCAGTGCATGCTGAGGCAGGAGGACACGGTGATGACTCTGAGATCACCTCAGTTTCAGACTGACACTGCAGCCAGTCTCAGGACGATTTTATATGTGAAATAGCCGAGGGTGGGGGAAGCATTCAAATTCATCCCTCCTCTGTCATCCAGAGAAGATGCTCCAGAAATTCCCACATGTCCCATCCCTGAAGGAAACCCCATGTTTCCCCAGGGAACATAGGGAGTGTGGCTTTGTCATTGGCTCCCTCTCCATGTAGAGAGTTGTGAGGGTATGGAAGTGGTGCAGCATTGACTTAGAGCTCCACAACTGTCTCCTGGATGATTTTGAGTAAGGTATCTCTTTCGACATAAACTGGAAATAAAAATGCACACCCTAAAGGGTTATTGTAAAACTCAATGAAAGAACACACACAAAAAAGTGCCCACTGTGAGTTGAATAGTGAGAGCACGTGGACACAGGGAGGGGAACATCACACACTGAGGTCTGTCGGGGGTGGGGGCTTAGGGGAGGGATAGCATTAGGAGAAACACCTAATGTAGATGACAGGTTGATGGGTGCAGCAAACCACCATGGCACGTGTATTCCTATGTAACAAAACTTCACATTCTGTACGTGTACCCCAGAACTTAAAGTATAACAAAAATTTTTTAAAAAAGATAAGAAGACAATGTGGTGTATATATACACCATGGAATACTACTCAGCCATAAAAAGGAATGAAATAATGTCTTATACAGCAACTTGGATGGAGCTGGAGCCCATTATTCTAAGTGAAGTAACTCAGGAATGGAGAAACCAAATACTGAATGTTCTCACTTATAGGAGAGAGCTAAGCTATGAGGGTGCAAAAACATACAAAATGATATAATGGACTGTGGGGACTCATTGCAGGAAGTTTGGGAAAGGGGTGAGCGATAAAAGACAAGATTGAGTACAGAGTACACTGCGCAGGTGGTGGTGCACCAAAATCTCAGAATTCACTACTAACTCACCCATGTAACCAAAAACCACCTGTACCCCAAAAGCTATTGAAATAAAAATTTTTTTAAATGCCCACTGTGCAAAGGTAGCCAGTGGATGATAATTGCACAGCCTAAATTTGGTGGAAGTTCAGAAATTTGGTCATTTTGAAAAGGGATTAAAGGTTTGGGTCTGACTAGGATTGAAAGGCCTCAGGTCCAGCCAGTCATGCTGGGGTCATCTGATCGACAGGAATGACCCTCCTGAAGTCCTCCAAGACAAACAGCAATAAGTTTGAGAGGGACAGCATTGAAATCTTCACGGTGGAGACGCTGGATCTGGGAGACCTGTGGAAAGTTCGGCTTGGCCATGACAACACAGGTGTGGCTTTCCTCCCCTCTGCTCCCTGTTAATACTTTAAGGACCATGGACAGGTCCTTGTGGGCCTCTGGGAAAGACTCTGGAAATTCGAATGCCATCTGTCTTCTGTAATGACACAGCTTCCTCAATCCCTTTAGCCCAGCAGAGCCCAGAGAGTCCTCAGCTGCACACAGAGTTTCTGGCCTAATTAGTCTAGCGGTGTACCTGGACACTGGTGATTTTTAAAGCCTTTCTCTATCCCCCAGTGTCGGTAATTTTAATGCACAGCCAGATATGAAAATCCCCAATCTAACTCAGTAGTTCTTTGAGTGTGCAACAGAATCACCTTGGGGGTTAACTCACAGATTTCTTGGCTCCACCCCCAGAGCCTTTGATTCAATTGCATCATTCCTATCATTGGGTAAGATTATAAAGCTTTTGTAAATAGGCTCTTTCTGGCATCCCTGAGTTCTTTTTGAAGCCCCTTTTTCAAGGAAGAAGAGCATCCTTGCGTCCTCTCAGTGCCCTCCCACCTCAGCCTCCCCCTACTCTTCTGTCATCTCCTATTGATGCTCTTTTACTCTTACTAATTTCACTGACAGTAGCCTGGAGTGTGATCCAGCTTCAACATCTGGGTGCACATTTTAATAGCAATGCTGCAAGCAAAAGGGATGTCATGTTAATGGTATCGGCCAGCCACCAAATAAGGAAGGATGTCAGGAGTCCCTGAAGTTACCCACAGGAAATCATCTCTGCTCAGATCCTTGATGGGTTCTGTGTCTCCTCTCTTTCTAGGCAAGGCCCCAGGCTGGTTTGTAGACTGGGTAGAGGTGGATGCCCCATCTCTTGGGAAGTGCATGATGTTTCCCTGTGGCCGCTGGCTGGCCAAAAATGAAGACGACGGGTCCATCATCAGAGACCTCTTCCACACAGAGCTTCAGACGAGGCTGTACACGCCATGTAGGAACCACACACGGCAAGGCCGGCCCTTCTCTGGGGCCCCATCACCAGCTACCCCAATTCAGCCCCAGTTCCTCCTTCAGCATTGACTGTGGGCCAGGCCCACCTTGAAGATTTTGGTCTCTCATCCCTGTCTTGAATTTCCTGAGCTCTGTGGGGGCTGTGGGCAGAGTTCAGGACCCAGGAAATGAAAATATGAGATTTATTCTAAACTCCACTCCAAGTTAGCTGGTGACAACATGTAGAGAGTCTAACCTCTCTAGGGTTCAGATTCCTCATCTGCAGCATAGAGATAATAATGCAGGATGATAGCAATATCCAAAAGGAAGAAAGATAAACATCTAACTGAGGAATCATTATCAGCCCTGTCACCAGTCCTTACTCCGGTCATTAACATGCCAAATAAATCAACAGTATAAGATTTTCTCAGGTGGTATACGTGACTGCCAGCCCCACAATGGCTTGAAAGGGCCCTCACTTATGGGTTGAAGGGAAACACAGCCTGGACCCTGCCAGATCCAGAATTCAAAAAGAAGGTGAATGTAATTCCATTTTCTAGCTAAGGGGAAGAAGGGAAGGGAGTAATTTAGTGAAGTTTTAACACTTCCTTTCCAATGTCATCATCAGGAAGAATGTATTAAATGTTTATAGACATGTAAGTATGTAGTACTAGGTACTGGGAATCAAACTGAAATTAAACTCTAAAAGTCTATCTAAATTTGGTAAAATCTGAATAAAATCCAGAGCATATAATTTTTTCTAACTAAACAATAAACTGTACCACAAGATTTCCCCCAAACAACTCATACTTAATAGCATGTATCAGTGATGAACAATTTTTTGCCTAGAGCAATAAAGTAAACAGATCATCAAAATATCTTCTGATCCAAAGTCTAAAATGAAGTGACATTTCTCTGGCTGGGCATGCCCAAAACCAGCCCTGGATCCAGCCTCTGTTCCCAGGAGTCACCTGCAGGCGAGGACAGACTCTGGCCTGAAAGATGTGCATGGGGCTGGCAGCGGCACTGGTTGGAACCCTTGAGGACAAACGCATCCATTTCTCCCTACATGCCCTAGGATACACCATACCAAAAAAGAAAAGAAAAAGAAAAGAAAAGATAGAGTTTGTATGGCTTGACTTTGAACATGCTCAGTTTCAGCCTGATATTAAAACTAACCTAAAGGGAGAGCTGTTCCTGCCCAGAAACTTCCAGGGGTTCTCCTACTGCTGGCCAGTCTCAGGAAAGCTCAGATTCTGTTGCCAGCTTTTCTGTTCAAGGCTTTCCAAGTCTTGGGGCAGGGAGAAAACCCAGAGGCTCAGAGGAAAGGGCTGTATGCTGCAGAGATGACACCTCTGTTATTGCTTGAACACCTGGCAGGGTCGAGGCTGTTTCCCTTCAACCTATTGGTGAGGGCCTTTTCAAGCCATTGTGGAGTAGTGGTCACCTCCATGCTATCCCTTTCTGTGGCCTGTGGCTAAGCAGTAGTACTTATCTCTAGTTCACAGCAACAGGATTCCTAGAGGCTGACCATACAGGCTTTAAGGTCAGACAAGCCTGGGTTTGAGTTCAAGTTCTACCATGTGACTTTGGGCAAGTTACTTCACCTCTCTGAGCCTTGGTTTTCTCATCTGTAACATGGAGTGTAATAATGCCTACTCCTTTGGGTCATTGTGAGGGTTAAAGGAGATAAGGACCACAGCATACTCAGTACAGAGTCTGACATATAGGAAGTACTTAATAAGTGATTACTATTATTACTGCGGGTATCACTACTACAGCCCTACAGCAAAGTAGCCATGATGATAAATGAAAGCAACATCCTCATCTGGAGAAGGTAAGGGCCACAAGAGAGCAGGAAGCTTCTATTGTGACTTCTTTCAAGGGCCAAGATTACAGGATAGAGTAGACATCCACTTGAACTGTTTCTCTGGGTTTTCAATATTCTTCTTTTCTTTTTCTTAATTTTTTTTAGTTACTGTGACCCAGAGTAAGTGTACACATTTATACACATATGCAAAAAATAAAAATGTCACAAAATATTGCACCCTCGTTATGTGTGATATACAGTGATATTTTTCTATTAAATTTTTTTCAATTCCACATATTTTTAAAAATACTGTTGACAACCTACTAAACCCATTTCACAACCTGCTAATGAACTAACCTATAGTTCCTATAGCAATACATTGTTTTAGGCGCTCTCCAACTTTAGTATAAACTATGAGTTAAATATTTAGATCCCTATACCCATCCCGCAGAGAAGCTAAGGCAGGGTTTGCAAATCTGTATTTTATTTTTATTTTATTTTATTTTTTATTTTTGAGAGAGAGTTTCATTCTATTACCCAGGCTGAAGTGCAGTGGCATGATCTCAGCTTATTGCAACCTCCACCTCCTGGGTTCAAGCAATTCTCCTGCCTCAGCCTCCCAAGTAGCTGGGACTACAGGTGCCTACTACCATGCCCAGCTACCTTTAATGTTTTTAGTAGAGACAGGGTTTCACCATATTGGCTGGGCTGGTCTCAAACTCCTGACCTCAAGTGATTCGCCCACCTCGGCCTCCCAAAGTGCTGGGATTACAGTCATGAGCCACCACACCTGGCCTGCAAATCTGTATTTTTAACAAGCATCCCCAAAAGTTTCTGAAGCAAAGGGTCTTCCACCCATGCATAGAGACATACTGGTCTCTATTCACACTGGTGGCTGCCCACCAGGAAGCTGCTTGCTGACAGCACTGATTTGTCAACCCTCTTTTGAGAACAGATTGTCCCTGGCAGGACCAAGTAAACCCTGGTGGCAGCCCTTGCCTCCTGCTATCCCCTCCCCTATAAAAGACCTCTGTAATGTGAGGGAACCTGAATGAGGGACTGGGTGTGAGGTGGATGGGTTGGGAAGGCAGGCCATCTGGGAGCAAGGGAGGGCCTGGGAGCAGGGGATAGGGAGAGGAGAGAAAGAATGCTCACTACTGTAGACTAGCTGATCCAATCAGCATGTTGCCCCCTGAAATCTAGTGCTCTTGTTTATGGAGTCTCTTCAGCCAAGCACCATGTGGAGGGCACTTTACAGACAGTGGACACTGAGGCTCAGAAGTAACTTGCCCAGATAACACCAATGGTCAAGACAGAGCCAGGTTTCCAACATGGGCTTGTCAAATTCCAAAGCCTGTGCTTTCAACCAGTCTGGTACATGCACTCTGGGATGTGAGAGGCTCACACAACCTGGTATGAGGGGGTGAGGGTTTTCCGTGGTGGCTGGGCAGGACCAGACCCCAACTGCAGTTGCTAGGCAACTTTGTGAAGGTCCAGGTCCCTGGGCAGCAGATCCCCAGTGCAAGGGTCCGGGCTGGTGGTGCTGCTGAAGAACTGGCCCTCACCATGTTTGTTTTCTGTTCTCTCATCCCCTCTGGCTTTGTTCTCTGACCACCACCCTCAGTTGTTCCTTATGAGATCACCCTCTACACCAGTGATGTCTTTGCTGCTGGGACAGATGCCAACATCTTCATCATCATCTATGGCTGCGATGCCGTGTGCACCCAGCAGAAGTATCTGTGCACCAACAAGAGGGAACAGAAGCAGTTCTTTGAGAGGAAGTCTGCCTCACGCTTCATTGTGGAGGTACTTGGGCTCAGCAGGCTGTCCAGGGATGGGGTAGGTCAGACAGAGGGAGAGGAGAAGCCCTACATTCAGGGCAGAACACATGCCCTTCATCCTGATGCACTGCTATTAGAGAGGAAGGTGGGAAGCTCATCCTACCTTCCTGTCCTCAGTACATTGTCCTCAGTACATCCAAGCAACCAGGGGAATGGTGAAGCTCAACCTGTGCCTCCTGGACTGATGTCAAGATCAAAGGCAATGATGAGAGACAGGACTTGGAAACACTAGAGGCATAACGTCAACAGGCTCTCTAGAGCTTCCAACAATAGACACTTACCCACAGGTGGAACATGGCTCCCAGACTTGCTGGTTGTGGGTTTCTGCTGATACTGCTAGCCAGGGAGAGGTGGAAATCCCACCACCAGTGGTCATGTGGGGATAGGGTCTCCTGCTCAGCTCTCAAGCTATGGTCAAACAATTTAATAGAGAAGAACATTATGTATGTTCCATGGCTTCCCATCAGCTCTTGACAATGGGAGTGCTGTTGTTCAGTGTTTACTGTGCCTGTAGGTCATAGCGCCTTGGAATCCATATACTTCAATTTAGTGCATATGCACTGTGCCTGCCCAGTGTGCTCAGCTGTGCGCCAGGTTGGGTGGGAGACACAAGAGAAGGGGAGAGCACAGATACTGCCTGAGAGGGGCTTACGGTCAAATTGGGGACCCCAGTCCTCCCCACAAAGGTAATGAGAGAGTCTGGTGATGGTCATTGTCACTGACCCTGTGGGTCAGAGGGCACTGTCATAGGCTTTATCTATGCTAACTCACTTAATTGTCATAAAAATTCTGTGCTGCAATTGTCCCCAGGTAAATACGGGGAAACTGGGGCACAGAGGTTCAGTTGCTTCCCTAAAACCACACAGCTAGGATCTAGTGAGAGCAGGATTGAAACCCAGGAGGACTGGCTTTGCAATATGCACTCTTAGCTATTGCAGTAGACAAGCAAATGGGCTGAGCTTACTATCACTGTTTAGAGAAGGGAGAAGGCTCCTTGGAAGAGATGGCTTTGAGTTGGATCTGAAAGGGGCCAGTGGCAGAGACAAGGAGGAAAGGCATTTCTAGCAAAGGGAACAGCATGGCCAGCAGCTCAGAGGTGGAAATAAGCGTGTGGCTTGAGGTTTGGCTAGAAGTCATGGGAGGAGTGTGATGTGACTTGGATGGACGGCAGTAATGAAGCAAGACTTAGAGGGGAAGTGCAGGAGACCCTGAAGGAGAAGAGCCAGGAGCCTCAGAAGCCTGGGCCCTCCGGGCAGTGGGATCTTTGGAGATGTACCCCTTATTTTCTGATAGGAAACAAAGCCCAGGGCACCTTCCTTCTTCCTGGGCCAGTCTCTATCCCGGGGGACGCCCTGCTCTCTTCCCACCTTCTCTGGAGCAGTCAGCACTTGTGGGAAGGTCTGTCACCTTTGTTGAGTCTTTTAACAAGAAAATGTAAGGGTGATTCATTAATCCACACAAAGCTAACATCTCATCCACCCAAGATGTCGTGGTGCGTGAGTCATCCAGGCCTGATGCCGTCAGCGGCTGAGGCTGTGATCACACCTCAGCATGACTTCCGGGGAGTTTTTATCAATGAAGTCCCCACTAATAGACAGCTATAATTTGCCAGTAATTTTGTTGCTATGTTTTTTTCTTTTCAAATGTCTCTGGATTTGGGGGCAGTGTGTGAGCTGGGAAACAAATGAAAGCGCTTTGTCTCCTGGCCTCTGTCTCTCTGCCCACCTGTGCCCCTCTCTCTGCACTTCCCTTTTCTGATTGATTTTCAGGTAGGAGGTAAAACGCTGGATTGCAGAGTCCATAACCCTGGATCTGACTCTGGCTCAGCCGCTAACTCATGAGGAAGCCACTTCCTCTCTCTGTGGCCCCTTCCTAAGAAAGGGGGTTGACCAGAAAAAGAACAATAATAGCTAAGAGTTATTGAGAACATCCAAGGGCCAGCACAGTTCTAAGGACCTGATGTGTATCAACTCATTTAATCTTCATAACATTTCCACGATGTCAGTAGTATGATCATCCCATTTTACAGATGAGGAAATAAAGCACAGAAAGGTTAAGCAGACTTACTCAAGGTGTCTTAAAACAGCAGAGCTAGGATCTAGACTCAAGCAGTTCAGTTTCAGAGACTTCTCTGCCTAATTCTTTCACCTTCCAGAATACTAGGGTCCCTTTTGATGCTGATGTCCTCTGAGTCTTTCTCTGAGGCCCACCAACCATGACTAGCTGTCCCCTAAAGGCCGCCTTGCTCTCTGAGGGGTTAGAACTGAGACGGCAGCTGGGCACGGTGGCTCATGCCTGTAATCCCAGCACTTTGGGAGGCCAAGGTGGGTGGATCACCTGAGGTTAGGAGTTCGAGACCAGTCTGGCCAACATGGTAAAACCTCGTCTCTACTAAAAAATATAAAATTTAGCTGGGCATGGTGGCAGGTGCCTGTAATCCCAGCTACTCCAGAGGCTGAGGCAGGAGAATCGCTTGAACCTAGGAGGTGGAGGTTGCCATGAGTTGAGGTTTCACCACTGCACTCCAGCCTGGGCGACAACAGCGAAACTCCATCTCAAAACAAACAAACAAACAAACAAACAGAAAAAACCTGAGGCAGCCATCCTGTCCCATGCAACTTAGGGCTTAGAGGATTAAGGTCACAGAAGCCAGAGATTCTCCTCTGCATCCCATACCTGTATGCGCCAGGTGGAAGAGAGAAGATGTTGTAGCTGCCCCATCCCCCACCCAGTTCAGGGGCTCACCCGGCACACATGTATCAGCTTTTTCTTTCAAGGGACTTTCATGCACACCATCGTGGTTAAGGCTCACCACCGCATTATGAGAAGGCCTGGCTGATTTTATCATACCCATTTTGCAGCTAAGGAAACACTCTTTCGTCCTTGCAACCAACACTTATTGAGTGCCTAGGTCATGGGCACTGTTCTAGGTTTTCAGGATACAATGCAGAGCAAAATAAATGAAAACTTACAACTATGAGAAGTGCTCCAAGGAGGGGCTCCACTATGCAACAAGAGTCTGTCATGAAGAGAGTTCACTTTTTTGGGGAGGTCAAGGGCTTTCCTGAGGAAGTGATCATTGAGACCTGGATTACGAGGTTGAGCAGGCATGGCATTAGGTAAAGAAGAGGAAGACAGAGAGGCAAGCAAAGCATGTGCAAAGGCCCTGTGACAAGGAATGTGGAGTTTGAGGGACTGGCATTTCTACGTGGGAGCTCAGAAAAGGAGTGGCTGGAAGGTGGGGGACTCTTAGAGGTCTGGGGCCTTGAATAAGTCAACTTGGCAAGACAGGAGCATGGCACAGCCAGGACTCATCTTTTGCTACCCAATTCAGTTCTCACACAAGGGATGAGTTGCTACAACAGCGAGCAGTGGAAGATGGGGAGCTGGGTTCCACGCTGAAAAGGGGTCCCCTTCCCAGAGAAGGTAGATTGAACCAAGTTCTGGAGTCAAGGCTGACTTTAAGAGAGGGGACATGAGGCATGGGCATGGCATGTGTGTCAAGGTCAGTGGGAGTTGGCCTGGCTGGACAGTGGGGACGTATCAGGAGGAAGTGCAAAGGGACTCAAGGTGGATGCCCTGGGGAAGCAGGATGTTGCCGAGGCCATACTTTCCTGGATCTTTCAGCTAACATCTGGTGCCTTATCTCCTTTCCAAAGTTAGAAGATGTGGGAGAAATCATTGAAAAAATTCGGATTGGCCATAATAACACAGGCATGAATCCTGGGTGGCACTGCTCTCACGTGGACATCCGCAGGCTCCTCCCGGATAAAGATGTGAGTTTTTGACTGGTCTGTCCTGCTGTTTCTTTTGTCCCTTTCCAGAGCAGATTCAAGGCGAATTCCCTGTGAGGACCTGCTGGCTAGATCAGCCTTATTGAGATAAAAATCTCATAATGAAAATTCACCCAGTTAACTCAGAGTGCAGAAACAAGCTCTGGTCCCAAGTAGAATTTTCTAGAACCTGGTTTAGGGGTCAAGGAGGAGGGCCTGTGCATGTCTCTGCTCCCCACCTCCAAGGCCATATTACCAGTGAGTGACCAGAGTGCCCTTCCTGTAACTCAAGGTAAATTCACAGAAGAAAATCTACCTCAGACAACTTTAAAAACATTCTGAAACCACAAAAGTATAAACCTAGGAGATGGATCTCAGTCACAGCTATGGATACGAATGAAGAGGGAGCAATTTTTATTTTTTTATTTTTTTATTTTTTTGAGACGGAATCTTGCTCTGTCACTCAGGCTGGAGTGCAACAGCACTCTGCCTTCTGGGTTCAAGCGATTCTCCCGCTTCAGCCTCCCAAGTAGCTAGGACTACAGGCATGCACCACCACACCCGACTAATTTTTGTATTTTGTTAGTAGAGACTGGATTTCACCATGTTGACCAGGCTGGTCTTGAAATCCTGACCTCAGGTGATCCACCCGCCTTGGCCTCCCAAAGTGCTGGGATTACAGGCATGAGCCACTGTGCCTGGCCAGAGGGAGCAATTTTTAAATACAGAGCACCCGCCTCCCTTTACCCACTGAGTCTGAGTCTCCAGGATGGAGTTCAGATACCTATTATTAAGTGACCCTGGGAACCCCAGCCTTTCAGAGCCAAACTCTGATGTGGTTGTGCAAGTCTTTAAGACTGGGTCTACTGAAATGGGGGCAAGGGGCTCCCCGTGGCTTTTACATTATTTATGGGGCCCCATGATCCTCGTCCTTGGTCTCCATGAGTACTGAGATGCCGATGAATCCCTGAAGTTGGCAACTTTCACATTAAGGGCTAATTTTTCTTTTTCTGCCTCACCCCAGGGTGCAGAGACCTTGACTTTCCCATGTGATCGGTGGCTTGCCACCTCTGAGGATGACAAAAAGACCATTCGAGAACTGGTTCCTTATGACATCTTCACTGAGAAATACATGAAAGATGGGTCCTTACGGCAAGTCTACAAGGAAGTAGAAGAGCCTCTGGACAGTAAGTGTGGTATGGCCACCCTTATCACCGTGGGCAGGCTCCAGGACCCTGGTCCTCCCTGTGGAGCACATGCCCTGTGCCAGGCTGAGCCTCTTCACCCAGGAGGAGGGTCTGTTGTTACCTCCACTCTGTAGAGAGGGCCACTGAGGCTCACAGAGCTTCCATAATCTGCACACAGCTAATAGATGACTGAGCTAGTCTTCAAAGTCTCAGCTGTCTCGCTCCAAGGTTTGTGCTGAAATTCTTTCCTGGTCTGACATTGGGATAATACATCCAGATAAGGGGAATCCTATTCTTGGCTTATCCTGGTCCCTATTTTCTCCCTACTCTTCATTTGTTTGCTACCAATCACTATGGCTTGGGCCTCTCTGCTCTTGCTGGACTTAGCTGTCCCTACTTAGTATGAATTAAGAAACCTTCCTGAATTATATGTAACTGGAACCATATTTGTATTTGTTCTCAGTAGTTTGGCATGGCTCGAGAAAGTTCAAGGTGATGAGCTTCTTTTCTGGATGGGCTGGTTAACTTGTCCATTCTTCATCAGTGTGGTTTTCTCTAAAGGATTTGCATCAGACTGGCCACCCACTTCTTGTACTTCCTCCTCCTTTGCTTTTGGTGACCCCACCATATTCTAGTTCTCTTCCTAACTCACTGAAGTATTTAGAGTGCTGGTTTCTTTTCTCATGCTAGGTAGTATTCCTCAAGGCTCAGTCCTCAATCTTCTCTTCTCCTCTCTTTCTACACTGTGTATGCGTACACACACACACACACACACGCTTTTCCCAGAACACATGGACAGAGTCATACCTCTGTTTTGACCAGCAATGGCATCGTCCGTGTCAATCCCCAGGTTATTCATCAGCCATTCAGCTCTGAATTATCTTGAGCTATTTCAAAGCCAAATTCATTTGCAAAAAAACAGACTTTCTACCCCTGATGATAGACAAAGAATACAGTGGATCTCTCTAGCAGGGTAGCCTACACAGATCAGAGAAGCTCCAAGAGTTTGAAAATCCACTTGACATTTGTTGTGTTGTCTTCTTGGAAAAACTGGAGTAAAATTCAAAATTTTGGGCCCCTTATGGAGCCAGGAAGACAGGTCTTTCTGCCCACCAAGTGGATAAGACATCCAAAAGACAAAAGACAAACACCATCTTCCTTTGTTGTCACCGGAAGTAAAACAGCTCTAGCTCTGCCTTTCCTTTAACCTGAATTGTTGCCCAGAAATAAAAACAAGTGTTGCCTCAATAGTGTGACACCCCTACTCCTATCCTTTTCTCCACATAGTCTTTGCTATTAAATCCTTCTCTACTTGGACCCCAGAGGATGCCCTGGAAGGCTGTCCCAGGAGAGCACTTGGGCTGTTCTGTGTGGATAACATACCACAAAACTCACTCTGAGCTCGGTGATGTTTCTAGGGAAACATCTCTCCACGGATGCGCCGGGTGGCCTGGGTGGGACAGGGAGGGAGGAGGATCCAGAAATAGCTGGCTCTGACTGCACTACCGCATTACTCAGCACCCAGAAGCTGAATCAGTTTTCCTAATTCCCAGAGGACTGGAGACAGCAGCAAATGAAGGGGGAGTGAGAAGGCCATTTCATCCCAGCCCCTGGGGACACTGCATCCTGCTCTGGGACACAGGCTCCTAGAAAAAGTGTCCCTATAGGCCCATGCCACCTGTGATTAGCTCACATATGGAGCAGGCCCAAATGCACAGCTAGAAAATGGATGGGGAGGAAAATGAGGGGGAGGACCGTCCACTGTTGTGTCTAAACTATGACAAGTTTCCTAATGTCACTGCAGGTCAGTATTAGCAAGACAAGCTTAGGTAACATTTAGACAATAAAGAGAGGATTTTCAGTGTGTGAAATGCTGACAGGTTTCTGCACTGAGCTGAGTGGGGCAGGGTGGGGTAGGAGCAAGTGTGGCTGGTCCCTGGTTTCTGCCCCTGGCGGTGTGTCTGACCAGCCTCTGCAGGTCACCTCTCACAATGCACCCAGGAGCTTTGGATGGTAGCAGCTTGGGCAGGGCCGCTGAGACAAGGAAGATGGTTGGGGAGAAGGTTTGAAAAAGGGGCAGGGGTTGCAGGAGAGGGTAGAGTTTAGGTTTGAACATGTGAGTTTGTGATGTTGGGGTCTGGTCAAGGTGGAGACGCCCTCTAGGTAGTAAGTGTGCAGATCCGAAGCAAAGGAAGGACCTAGGTTGGAGGCACAGACTCAGAGAATTCAAGGAAGTGCAAGATGAGAGCTGAGGAATGTGGGTGGAACCTGGGAGGCCTTGGCATCCAAGGCACAGGTGGAAGATTAGGAAACCATAAAGCTACCCAAGAAGGAGTGTCCAGCCACACAGAGGGAGAGCAGGAGGGAATAATGCTGCAGAACCCAGTGGAAAATGAGAAAATCATGGGAACCCTGCTGTGGGTGTGAATGTGTTCCATAGCCATCAGGACAAGCAACTCACATCACTTTACTTTTCTAAATTTAATTAAATGTGGTTCTGAGCCCACTTGCAAGGACTGATAAGAAAGTCCATCTTGTTCACGACAGGGAGGGGAATCCCCTTTTTGAGGGTCTTCTAGGAATCCTGAGGCTCACAGAAGAGGCCTGGCCCTCAGTCCAGGGTGAGTGCCACTCCCAGCTGTGCTCACTGTCACACAGTGTCACTACTGGCTCTCCACCAACACACAAGTATCATTTCTCTGGGTGACCAGAAACACTCCTGCATGAATCTGGCTTTGTCAAAAGACTCTCTGTTCCACCCTTGAGGCCCCAAAGCTTCAAGTCCCCAAAGAAGCCCAGCAGTCACTTCCCCATAGGGTCCCTGTGTGCAGGTGAGGGGTCCCTGCGGCCCACGAATACTCCTGAATCCTCACTCCCTCCCAGGGGAAGGGAAGTTAACCTTTCTCCCACTTTGGCCACCTCTGCCTTTCAGCTTCTATTTCTCACCTTGGAGATAATCCAGCCAAGTCCCCCTTCCCTGGCCTGAAACTCAAAATCTCCAAAGACAGAGGATACAGAGAGGGGCCAACCAATTTTTAGCCTTCATAAAAATGCAAGACTTGAGTCTCTCTGCTAAGGAGAAGGTTGGAAAAGGAGATCTTTTATTTTTCCTTAAATAAAAACAGCAGAACAAAAGGAAGATACCATGCATTTTTATTTTTCATAGTAATTTTTAATAATTGTCACACCAATGTTTGTTGAGCCCTCCCTATGGGCCATGGGAGACCAAGAAGAGGGTGGCAGTCACAGTGGCTTTGGTGAGGAGTTGGCCTGGGGTGCTGGGGCAGGGGAGGGTGGCAGTGGGTTGGAGAATAAATGAACATGAGGAAACGAACAGAGGGGAAACTGTTCTTTAAACAATATTGTTTTTTTCTGTGAACCATTTAGAAGGATCTGGTGTTGACACTGGTCACCCTCAAATCGGAAGGCATTTTATTGCCATGTATCATGGCAGGCAGATTTAGCAACCATGGCGTGGACACATCTCAGGTAGTTTCTGAGTCTTTCTCCCTGTGCAGTGCAGGCAGCTATATGGGCAGATAGATGTTTGAGGGGTACTTTAAAAAGTTTCTATTTTGGGGTCTCATAGAGCCCACCTGGGTCTAGATCAGATGAGCACACTTCCCACTGGAGAATCCACATGGATTTGAAGCTGAATATGCATAATTGAGCAAACAGAAGGCTAACCCCTCAAGTCCTAGGCCAGAAGCTTAGCACTTTCTAAAAATCCAGTTCCCCAAGACCTAAAGTGCTGTCACCCTTTTCTTCCCTTTGTCTGTCTGTCTGTCCCACCACCTGGCCAGTTGTGCTGTACTCGGTGCAGATCTTCACAGGGAACATTCCCGGGGCAGGGACGGACGCCAGGGTGTACATCACCATCTATGGAGACCTCGGGGACACCGGGGAACGATACCTTGGCAAGTCAGAGAACCGGACCAACAAGTTCGAGAGAGGAACGGTATGAGGGGCACATGGAGTTTACCCTCCTTCCCTCCTCCCCAGGCCCAGCGATCTAAGTGCCAGTTCTTCTTGGTTCCCGGGGACATCCAGGAACTCCATGGGGCATCGTGCACACTCATTTGGGCCTCTGCTCTTGCCCTTCCCCTGCAAGTGCTCCTTGTTCCCCTCTCCTAGCTGATGCACCCACCCTGGGTCCTGCATAGGGGATGAGGTGGAGCAGAAGGCCGGCCTTGGGCAAGCAGGCGGCCTGCTGGAGCTCCAGGTTGTTGGTTGCATGGGGCTGGGTCGTCTTCAGAAAATCCAGTTCACTGTGCATGGTTCATGAATGTGGAGGTGAACACTGCAGAATGACAGGGGCTGTGCTGACACTGACAGAGACTTGAACTGTGGGGTGGAGAGGGGATCTGGAGGCCTGGTTCTGCTATCAGCTCCTTATCTGCTTCAAATTCTCTGGCCTCAGTTTCCTCATCTGTAAATTGAAGAGTCAGATATGAATTGGCTAAATTGTGTTGTATAGAGCCACAGGTGGCTCCAAGGGCCTTGGGAGCCTTGGGGGTGGTGGAGACAGGTGCAGTTGGACACCCTACTCCCTCCCAGGTGGATCCACTTTGACCTGGCCTGTTGATCATAGTGCCAAGCAAGCCCTCTGTTAAGAAAAGGGTTCTGTGACTATAAAAAGGCTTGAAAACCACATGACTGGGTGATGTATAAGGCCCTTCCAGCTCTGACACAGTGATTTTACAAAACCACAGGGGTCTCTAAGGGTGGGTTTTGTGAAACTTCCCTTCTTGCAAGCTTGGCTCCCCTCTCCCTGCCTCTACTCCTCCACTCCGTGCCCTTTCTGGCATGCCCCCTGCCCCTGCCCGCACTTGCTCCTTAGTCTCCTTTCCTTCTCCTCTCCACGCACTGAAATCTGCCTGAAATCCCCACAGGCCAGGCTATCTCCACAGGGAGATCAGGTTAAGGGGATTGGCTCCTAACTCAATCTGTGCTCTTGCCAGTGGCTGTGCATATCTGGGGATTTCATACATCAGCCAACGGGTGTTTATCAAGGGTCTCCTTAAACCTCACCCTCAGCCAGGCTTATCCCTTAGCATTGAACCACTCTACTAGTAAGGAGGATATTAGCCCTGGGACTAGAAAGGTGGGTGTCATCTAAGTGGGTCTGCAGCTGGCTGGTGACCCTATGAGTCAGACAGTGTGGAAGGAGCCCCAGCCTGGCTGCCAGGTCTCCAGGAGTCAGACCCTAGCACTCCCATTCATTGGTTCCTCATCCAGATAGAAACCATTTACCTTTAACTTCAGTTTACTGCATTTGAAGCAGAAATAGCAATATGATTGCTAATTAGACCTCTGGGCTGAAAAACAGGACAAGATGTAACAGCATGTTGTACCAGGAAGAAATAATCTAAAACATACACGTTCATGTTCCACAAGAGATATAATTGTTCACTGCCCTTATAAAGTAGGTAGGAGGAGTCCTATCCTCCTCTTTCCATCTTGCAAAAATGGAATACCAAAAAGGTCAAGCGATTTATGTGATTGTCCCTGACTCTACACTAGGGATATTATTTATCAGGGCCCCAGATGCTAGGGGCAGGTCACCTGAGCTCAGATCCTGGCTCTGACACTAGCTGTGTGATCTTAGACAAGTTACTTAACATCTCTGTGCCTCCTTTTCCTCCACCCTAAAAAAGAGTTAATTTTGAGTTATTGTGAAGGCCAACTGAATTAAAAATGCAAAGTGTCTAGAACCATGTCTGGCAGGCAGGTAGCTCTTTGTCTGTGCTGGATGTTGTCAAGCCTTGGGAAAGCTCACCTGCCCCCTGCCCTAGTTGATGCCTGGTATTGATGCCTGGTAAATGCATTGTAAAAGCAGCAATGTGCAGCATACAGCTGAGAGGTCCATTTTGATGCATGGCTTTATTTACAGACTCTGGCAAAGAGTAGGCATTCAGTAAATATGGATTAAGTAAATAAATGAAGGTGATGCAAGCCATTCCCCTCTGTGTTCAGATTCCATTTTTTTTTCTTCTCTCTCAGCAAATTGTTATGTCACAAGAAAAAATCTTTGGCCCATTCTGCCCCATCACTTTCTTCTCTTTTCCTCCAGTTTTGACACCCCATCAGGGGAGCTGGTGCAACTTCTGGCTCAGTTACTAACCATGTGACCTTAAGTTTACTGCACAACATCTAGAAGCTTCCATTTCTCTGATCACTCCAGAATATGGAAGTCATCTTGGACATCCTTCTCCCTGTTGGAAACCCCTCCCCACCCACATCCAATCAATCACCAGGTTCCAGAGTCTTCCTTCTAAATAACCTCAAATCAGCCAAGTCTGCCCTGTATTCACTCAGCCCTGCCTCATTTCAGCTCACTCACTGAGCCAGCGTGGTCTCTCTGCTCAAGGCCCTGCCATCCAACCCACCCTCCAGCTTCCTCAGTTAACCTGTCCAAAGCTGACCAGTCACTATCTCACTTCAAGCCTGCAGAGGCTCCCCATGGATCCCAGATCTACCCTGAGTCCTCCACGGGATTTGCAGACCTTCACAGCCTACCCACACTGGCCTGTTCAGAGTGCCCTCTGTGGACCACTGAGTGCAGTTTCCAGAATACCCCACCCTCTCTCCTGCCTCAGCATCTTTCCAAACATTTTCTCTGCTTACGTGTGCATGCACCCATAGAAAATAGGTAAGCCACTCCATGGTATTAGTTTTTTACATAAAAGGCATCATGCTATATAAACACTTCTTTAACTTGCCCTTGGCGTGCATGGCTGCCTTGGAAATCTCTCTCTGCCCCGGTATTCAAACATAGATGGAGGTGACTCTTCTCTATAACCACTGCACACACAACATTCTTCAGGAAAGGCTTTGCAAGTTATGTAGCCACTCCCCAAGCACGGGACCCCAGATGGCTTCCAATTTTCCTCTGTAAAAATTATCTGTAATAAACATCCTTGTGCAATGTGAAGGTCTTCCCCCAGGACAGATGCAAACAAGTGGAATTGTTGTATCTCAGGGTGGGCCCATTCTTACTCTGGTGAACCCAGTGGATTGCCAGCACCCCAGGACTGCTCCCATCCACATCTGCTTTCAGTCACACACCACTAGCTGCTATTTACCTGCAGCTGCCTTGGCCATGGGCTGTCCCCACCTGAGCTGCCTGGAAAACCCAGCCCCGCAGCTGCAGCTTAATGCTGACACCTGGAGAAGTCTGTCTTCCTAGGCCTGGCTCTAGTCCTCACACAGGTGGTCGTTCCCACCCTCTGAGCTGGAATTACCCATCCCCTCCTCTCGCTGCACTGGACTGTGGGGTCCTGGGGACAGAGGGCATCCTATTCTATTCATCTCTGGTTTCCTAGGGGTCAGCACAGTGACTCACATGGCACCTGTGCTCAGCAAATCTTTCGGAAGGAAAGTAGGTGTCACTCAGTGTCGCCTGTCCCCTCTCACCCTCCTCAGGCTCCCATCCTGACTTCTGCCTCCCACATTCAAACTCTGTCTTGGCCCCATCTCATTCAAAGCCTGGGATCCACACCTCACTGAGCTCCCCTCAAAGAATCAGCACACAAGAGTGGAGTGTCCACTTGACTGAAGATAGAGTCAGGGGCACGGATGAGGGCCTTGTATCACAACCCCCACAAAACCCTCTTGAGCCTGCGTCCCAGATGTTTGTCCCTGAGTCCCTCCACAGCCTTGCCTCCCCCAGAGCCTCACCTCTACTGCCTTCTCTCCTGTAGCCCCGCCTTACTGGTTCATCAAACTCCCTCTCAGCATCTCCCAGGGAATTTCAAACACCTTCCCGTTACTCAGAAGTTCATCTCTAGAAGAGCTTTTGCTCTCTGGCTGCCACAGCTGGACTCATCCCCAATGCTCAGCATAGCTAAGGAATCCAGGAACAGGACCGACTGACCACCCCTTCTCTGCCTCTACCCATGGCCTTCAGGCCCCACTCCCCTTACACAGAGGAGGCTTCCAAACACCCACAGGCTTCTCCCAAGAGGAATGTAGTGAAGGCAGTTTTCTCCATGACACCACACATATAAGTGGACTGCAAGATGGGACCACTGTGGATATGAGGCCTTGGACCACACAGGCTCAGTGTTGGGGATTTGGGTCTCGGGCGGCACCCCGGCAAGGAAGGTCTGTTCAGCACAGTAACTGAGTGGGATGGAAGGTCCTAGAGGGTTGGGCTGGAGTGGGTTGAGTGGGGTGCACCCCCAACCATCTGAGTCCCCACATCTGGGATCCCCAGGCTGACACCTTCATCATTGAGGCCGCTGACCTAGGCGTCATCTACAAGATCAAGCTCCGCCACGACAACTCCAAGTGGTGCGCAGACTGGTACGTGGAGAAGGTGGAGATCTGGAATGACACCAATGAGGACGAGTTCCTGTTCCTGTGCGGGCGCTGGCTGTCCCTAAAGAAGGAGGATGGGCGACTCGAGAGGCTCTTTTACGAGAAGGTGAGGCAAGGGGCCTACAGGGCCTGTGGCCATCCTCATGCCTAGGGGAGGTCCCTCGGCCTGGAGGTGCTGGAGTTGCAACTGCCAGTCCTGCTCTCCCACACAGGAGTACACTGGGGACCGCAGCAGCAACTGCAGCAGCCCTGCTGACTTCTGGGAGATCGCCCTGAGTTCCAAGATGGCCGATGTCGACATCAACACAGTGACCGGGCCCATGGCTGACTACGTTCAGGAGGGCCCAAGTAAGCCAACCAGGGAGCTCTTTAGATGGGGACCAGGCACATGGAAATTTTTAAAGCAATTCTTGGATGAGCCATTCTTGAGCTGATGACATATCTAACGCTTAGTCATTTACATAGTTTTCACACGTATTGCCTGTTTTATCCCCAGAACAACCCTGCAAAGTGAGAGGGCAGGGCTAAGCCCCCTTTGCAGATGGGGAAACAAAGGTTAAAGGAGGTTAGGGTGAGAATGAACATCCCTTACATGTCACTAGAACATCACACAAAGCACTCAGCCATGCAAACTTAAGGCATGATGTGGTGGTGAAGGCAGGGGAAGAAGTCCTGAGATGGTCGTTTGGGGACTGAAGTTCCATTTCTGGTTCTGACAGTAAAATGTGTGGCCTTGGACAAGTCAGTCTCTTGGCTTCAGTTTTTTCCTCCTCCATAAAACAATATCGTAATTCCCCAGCAAGTTCATTTTGCCAACCAGATTTTTGAGATAAGGCAGTTCTATAATTGTCGATTGAACATTTGAATGCACTGCCTTCCTAGTCAGTTCTCTTAAACATAAGAGTGTGGCAACCATGTTAGCCCCCTCCAGGAGGCCACATGGTGGGTCTGTGGAGTCAGGCAGAGAAAGCCAGTCTGCTTACACTTTACCTTCTCACTCTGTAAATGAGTGATAGGACCCCCAAGAAAGTGCCTTTCCTTAAGCACTGTGATCACCTGTGAAAAGCCTCCACTGTAAAGATAAAATAAAGCCATGTGCAGGTAATTCCAGCCAGGAAGAGACAGTTTGGAAACTTTTCAAAGAGATAACAGATTGTATAACCTAAAATCCACTATACCAGGGTAGTGTCTCCCAAGCTATTGAGGAAGATGAACCAGGAGAAGGGTTTCCAGGTTGTATCAATTAGTAACTGCAAATGACAGAGACCTGGAAATGGTCACAAACAAATTAGGAATTTTTGTTTTCACTCACATGAAAGTCCAAAAGTAGGCCACCTGGGACTAATACAGCAGTTTCAGTGCACTCAAGGACCTAGGTTCCTTTAACCTGGTCACTCTGGCAACCTTATAAATGACCTAAATGTTGCCCATGGTTCCAAGATGAATGTTGGAGCTCCAACCATCATATCCATACTCCAAGCAGAATGAATGGAAGGGTAAGGAAAAAAAGAGTACTCCTCCCAGTTGAGTCAGACCTTTTAAAAGAGATTTCCCAGCCAGGCATAGTGGCTTGTGCCTGTAATTCCATTACTTTGGGAGGCTGAGGTGGGTGGATCACCTGAGGTCGGGAGTTTGAGACCAGCCTAACCAACATGGAGAAACCCTGTCTCTACTAAAAATACAAAATTAGCCAGGCATGGTGGTGCATACCTGTAATCCCAGCTACTCAGGAAGCTGAGGCAGGAGAATCGCTTGAATCTGGGAGGCGGAGGTTGCAGTGAACCGAGATCATGCCGTTGCACTCCAGCCTGGGCAACAAGAGTGAAACTCCGTCTCAAAAAAAAGAAAAAAAAAAAAAAAAAAAGATTTCCCCAGAAACCTACCCAACAATGTCTCCTTATGTATCATAACCACCCCAGCTGCAAGAAGAATGGATAGTTGGAAGAATGGAAACTGCGGCTCTATGGACACTACCTGAGCAAGTTTTATGCTAATTAATCTGGTGTGTTTTAGAAATTGCTGTTTTCTAGGACTTCCATTCACTATGTTGCATATATGATACATTTTTATTGTTCTTCAAATTCCTTCTTTCTATGAGACCTTGCTTTTGCCAACAGCATTTTTGTTGACCATAGTGAGCTTTTGGGGCATATAATGCCTATATGTGTTGAGAGGTTATTTTTCTTACCCTCCTTCACATAATAGTGCTAGGTTCAAGCAGGATAATTGGCCAAAAGAGCTTTTAGAAGCTTGACACTCCAAACAAGTGACAAGAATGCTGCTTTTTGTCTGTACGTTGGGAGTTAGCAACTCCCTCAGTCCTTGGAGAGGAGACACACACCACAGATAACTTACCAGTCTGAAGGGCTCATTGCACTTCGTCTCTGAGCAAGGAGCTGAGATCAGTGCCCTCAGAGGTCACTTCCAAATCTGTGAGCCTATGAGACAGTGCCTTGTCCACCTGGTCTGTTATGAGGCTGGGCCCCGTGATCTCTTGCAGTTATTCCCTACTATGTGTCGGTCACCACTGGGAAGCACAAGGATGCAGCCACTGACAGCCGAGCCTTCATCTTCCTCATCGGAGAGGATGATGAACGTAGTAAGCGCATCTGGTTGGACTACCCCCGAGGGAAGAGGGGCTTCAGCCGTGGCTCTGTGGAGGAGTTCTACGTTGCAGGCTTGGATGTGGGCGTCATCAAGAAAATAGAGGTGCTGGCTTCTTGGGGCCCCATAATCGTGACCACCATAGGGACAGACGGAGCTGACCAGTACCTGGGTGGGCGGGGGAGTGCAGGCTGGGAAGAGCAGCCTACCTGAAGCACCCCTTAGAGCAGGTAGCAGAGGAGAACCAACTAGCCAGGTGATTTGGGTGAGCCACCTGCCCCTCTGTGTGTCTGTCTTCCACCCACCCAGTGGGAATGTTCTGTGTATTAGTTTTTATGGCTGTGTAACAGAGTATCACAAACTTAGTGCCTTAAAGCAACACAAATGTATTATCTCACAGTTTCATGGATCAGGAGTCTAGGTGTGAGTTAGCGGGGGTCCATCTTCAAGATCTCAGTGGGCTGAAATCAAGTTGCAGCCAGGGCTGCGATTTTATCCGAGGCTTGGGGTCCTCTTCCAAGCTCACTGGTTGTTGGCAGAATTCATTTTCTTGGGGTGTAGGACTGAGGCCTTCATC
This sequence comes from Theropithecus gelada, assembly GCF_003255815.1. Classification (NCBI taxonomy): domain Eukaryota; kingdom Metazoa; phylum Chordata; class Mammalia; order Primates; family Cercopithecidae; genus Theropithecus; species Theropithecus gelada. Next base: position 38,639,624 of record NC_037686.1, on the reverse strand, counting down.
TCATAGAGGCCCACCATTCCCTACCATGGGACCATCTCCAAAACTTGGCTCTTTTCTTGTTCAATAGGAGACAATCTCTTCTGCTTCAAATATCTCCAACTTCTTCACCTCTGACATCTAGACATGCTTTTTTAAGGGCTCACCTGATTAGGTTCAACCCACTCAAAGTCACCTAATTAGAGACTGTAATTATATCTGCAAAATCTCTTCACTTTTATGGGAGGGACCTGGGCCAGCAAGGGCACAGCACATTGGGAAGAAGCACTGAGGGAGGGGGCTGGGCAGGGAGCACTTCCTTCCCAGTTGTGCCCAGATCATCACAGATCAGGTGTGTCTCCTCCTAGCTGGGCCATGATGGGGCCTCCCCTGAGAGCTGCTGGCTGGTGGAAGAGTTGTGTTTGGCAGTGCCTACCCAGGGCACTAAGTACACGTTGAACTGTAACTGCTGGCTTGCCAAGGACAGAGGCGATGGCATCACCTCTCGTGTCTTCGACCTCCTGGATGCCATGGTGGTGAACATCGGGGTGAAGGTAGGGGGGCACTGTGAGTGTACAATGCATGGCCAGGGCAGTGCAGGTTAAGGTGGGGAGCAGCAGGGGAGACAGAAGTGGAAGAAGTAGGAGACTCATCACTGGGGTATCTGCAGGGGCTGCAGCCTGGTGTGCTAGCCAGATGTGCTTTGCTAGGAGCCACAGACTGAACTCTCTTCTGGTCTGCTGCTGTGTGACCTTGGGCAAGTCATCTCATTTCTCTGGGCCTTGGTCTTCCCATACACTGCTTGGAAATAATGCATCCCTGCTACTCATGGCCTGTTCCATGTAGGATCTTGGTGAGAATTAATGAGATCACAGTTCATGAAGAGCTTTGTGAGGAAGCAGCTCTATGTAGACAGGCAGGGTCATTATTCACCAAAGGATCCACCATCAACAGCAGTAGGGTGGTGATAGGAAAGATGGCATCTGGGATACTGTGAACCTCTGAGTCTCACGATGCAGCCAGTGGTGTCCACACAATACCCTCCTTAACTGGAAAAGCCTGGAGGGCAAGAGGTCTGAGCTTCAGTCCTGGCTCCACCTGTAACTGGCCAAATGGCCTGGGATAAGTTATATAAACACACAGGTCAGACCAGGCAGAAGGCAGATGCCTGGTGCTAGGATCCGAGGACACACAGCCATTTGGTGGCCCAGAAGCCTCTGTTTCACCTGACCCTGTTGGTTTCTCTTTTTGTCTCATGGCTATGGGGTCAACAGAAGGCCCCAGCCCTTTTCTCTGGTCCTGAATCAAAACCAGTGGGCTTCTTGGACCAGGTCAGAAGCTGTCCCACAAAGGTGAGAAGAAACCACCTGGACCTGAGTGTGCTCTGCCTACATTGTATATGGAAACAGAAGTGGGGTTCTGAAACCTTGACAGGCAGGAGTGTGGTGCCTGCCAGTCTCCTGCTTCCCGCCTGCTGGAGAGTCAGAGAGTAGCACTTTCTATATCTCACATCCTTCCCCCACCCCCCAGACATCTCTGTCTGTGGCCAGACGGATGGTGTGGGTGAGCACACAGTTCATCCAGGGACCTCCGCCTGACCCACTTCCTAGCCTGTGTGTGTCTCTGTGCCACCGCCCAGCACACATGCACACCCCACGCAGTGCAGCTGCAGCTCCCTTGGAGCCCTTTAGTCCAGGAAAATCCAGACCTACACCCGTTATCCACGGCACAAAGGAACATAGGTTTGTCACTTTACAAAGAGCTGCAGGGTTCTTTGGGCTGGCCATCTCTCCAGGACACCTGATATCAGACTAGAATTACAAGAGCACTGTTTCTGTCTCTTTTTGGAAACACACTTATTACATAAAAAGAGATGTGTCTGTGTAAAGGAGAGAAAGATGGATGCAGAGAACACAAGAGTTGGATGGACCAGCTCTCAGGGGCCAGTCTCCATGGGGCTGTTAAAGCATTCATTTTGATCATTCTATTTTTTATGCCTGCTTGGATAAGAGCAAAAAAGTGTTAGGCTCCCACTTTTGTTCCCAGTGGCTCCTCCTGACCATCATGAATGCCCTTGCTGGGTGGTCTAAGGGGATTTTCTTGGTAAAGTAAGAGGCTCTTCATCCGTTCCCTCAGCAAACATGTCCTGAATTTCTCCTGCGGGCCAGGCCTGCACAGAATACTTCAAACCTCACAGTGTCCTGGCAGAGATTCTAGATGCTGCCAGAAAAGCATGCAGCCCCCTCCAGGCACATGGGGACATGACCACCGTGATTAATAGCTCGGGTTTGGAGGTCCAGGCTTCTGGATAATGGGGACCAGGCCCCTGCACAGGTGATAGAGGAATGTAGCAGCCTCTAGAAAAGGGACACACTGGGCCAGGTACATTCAAAGGAGACAGTCAAGATGGCCCTTCCCCGACCGTAAGTCTGAGCCTCTCCTGAACCTTCAGACTTCACTGTGAGTCCAGGGGCACTTGGTGAGAAGGAAGGGAGTAAGAATCCGGGACCAAAGAACATTCTAGAACAGTGTAAGTGCTTTCTCTTGCCACGAGGCTGCCTCACAGAGGAAGAACCGAGGTGGGGGCTTGGTGGAGGCACACCAGGAAGAGCAGGCTGCACCTCACCCTCCAGTGGAGACAGAGGGCAGACATTCTCTTTGGCACACACCTCAGGCTAAATGGCAATACCCTAATCTCAAGTGAAACATCGTGGAAGTAGGGGATTGTCCCACTTCTCAAGTGGATTGAGGCAGCACTCCCTCTGTAAACATCACTCCTGATGGCATCCCTCATTCACAGCCGCAGGGCATGTGTAGGCTGTGGCATGAAGGGGAACTGACACCGAGAGCTTTGGCTGCTGCTTGGGGCCACACAGGTGACAGGCTCAGCACCAGGCGCTATGCAAATTGTCAGCAGCTCTCACTCTGCAAGGGAGCTTATCCCTATTTTACCACAGGGGAGCAGAGGCTGGTGAGGTCAGGCATCTGCCTGGGTCTAACAGCCAGCAGGTGACAGATCTCGGATTCACATGGAGCTCTGGAGGGCTCCAAAGGCCACTGTCTTGCCACCATGCGCTGCTGGCACGCTGAACTTAGGTTGGGATTCAACTGACAAAGAGTCAGTTAATGCCAGGCTTTCCATCATGTTTCTATTGCAGAAGGGCTCTCTGTCAGGACTCCTTTCTAGGGTGGGACTGAGCACAGTGGGGGACATAAGAAAGTGACAAGGCTGCCTCTTGCTGTCCAGGCATTTACAGTTGATTCGAGGAAGGGCTCTTTCCAGAGCCGTGGAACTTGGACAGCGTGTCTCTTTCTCTGGTGAGACTGAGGCAGGTCAGGTGGGGTTGGAGGGTGAGGCTGAGACTCAGCACCTGCATTCCTCTCATGGCAGGTTCTCTATGAAATGACGGTGTGGACAGGCGATGTGGTTGGCGGGGGCACTGACTCCAACATCTTCATGACCCTCTATGGCATCAACGGGAGCACGGAGGAGATGCAGCTGGACAAAAAGAAAGCCAGGTACCTGGAGGTGGCCCCTGCCCCTCACCCCTCCCACATTCAACTCTCCTCCTCTGCCCTACCCTACCTTCAGCCAGGCTGATTCTCACATGCCCACTGCAGATCATGAGGCCTTCTATCCTCTGTCTTTGTCTATTCTGTCTCAATACCTTTCTTTTTCAAGGGCCAGCTCAAATCTACCTCCCCCAGGAAGTATTCCTTGATCACCTCTACCCATAACATTTCTTCTTTCTTTCATTTGGTACTCAGAATTGCTTATTGTAAGGTTGGTAGATTAGTTGATGGTTAATGTCTTAGTTTCATTAATTGTACTATGGCAATATAAGATGTTGACATTAAGGAGAGCTAGGTGAAAGGGGCACAGAAGCTCTGTTCTTTTTTTTGAAACTTTTCTGTAAGTCTCAATGATTACAAAATAAAATGCAGTCAATTTTCAAAACATTAAAAAAAAGATTGAACACCTAGTATATGCCAGGCACTGACTCAGGCACTGAAGAGATGATATAACCAAGAAGACAAAGGTCCTTGAACTTAACAGAGCTTAACCTAAGGAGAGCAATAACAGCAACACTAACATTTATAGGAGCTTATTTTGTGCCAAGCATTGTTCTCTAATAAGCCATGTATTGATACACTTAATCTTTTCCACAACCCTATAATAATAACCCAATTATTATCATCCCCATTTTACAGGTGAGAAACTGAGGCATGGAAAGGTAAAGTCATATCCTCAAAGTCCCATGGCCATTAAGCTGTGGCACTGCAAACTACACCCAGATGGCCCCCAGTCCAAAGCACTCATTAGTGATTCGTAATGACATTAAAGATGACCTTCCTATAGTACTCACTGTCCGTGCCCTCCCTTGGATTCCCAGTTTAGACAGTCCTGGGTTTGGGCTGGTTTGCCATGTTCAGCCGCTGTCCCCCAAACATCCCTGGCCCCTGACATCTTAAGAACCAGAGATGACAGACTCAGAGCCTAAGCTTAGCATTTCAAAATCCCACCCACAGCAACTTGCCTCTGAACACACAGCACTCCTTCCCTTAGCTGGAGGGCAGGACCCAGGTGGCTTCCTTTTTGAGCCCCTCATACCTCCTAGCTCTTGCCTTGCTTGTAGTAGGCACTCAGTACTTCTGGATTGGGGTGGTGATGAGGACATTGTGGATGATAGTGAGGTTGGTGATATTGATGGTGCTGAATGGTAGGGATGATGACTGTGATGGTGGTAGTGATGATGAGGATGGTGATAGGGATGAAGGTGATGATAGGGATGATGATGATGGTGGTGATGATGATGGGGTGAAAGTGATGGTAGGAATGATAATTGTGATGATGGTGATGATGATAATGATGGTGATGACGGTAATTATGATGATGATGGTGGTGATAGGGAGGAAGGTAATGATGGTAGGGATGATAATTGTGATGGTGATGATGATGATGATGATGGTGGCAGTGGTGATAGAGATGAAGGTGATGATGGTAGGGATAATAATTGTGATGATGGTGCTGTTGGTGATGATGAGGATGTGGCTACTGAAGCTTTTGGGGACCAGGCAGCATTTCTTTATGTGGACAAAGCAGCTCATGCAAGCTGGAGCTTTGCCCATCCTATGGGCCCTATGCAGCTCATCCCTGGGGGTCTGATGGGAAAGTTTTTGCCTGTCTTCTCTTAGCACTTCTGCTCTCTCATTTTGCAACTCCCATTTCCTCCTTGAATTATTCCCATATCAACAGCAATGGTGATAATAATAATGGCTAACATACATTGAACATTTATTCCATGCCAGACACTGTTGCAAGTGCTTTTTAACATATATTAACTCACAACACTCCTCTTATCACTCTTTGCCCTCTTATTATCTCCACATTACTAATAAGATACCTGAAACACATAGAGGTGAAATAACTTGCCCAAAGTTATACAGCAAGTAAGTAGGGGAACTGGGATTTGAACTTAATTCTAGAAATAATGGAAGACCAAATGAGAACAGAAACTCTCTACTTAGAGCTTGCTATAACAAGAGACTCAGCCACCATCACTTGGTTTGGTAGAGATTTGAATGCTGTGGGAGGAGGAGGAGCTTTGTAATGAAGCATTATTTTTGGCATGGTAGAGCTGGAGGTTGGGTAGCTAGAATCGGGGTTTCATACATGATTGTATTAGGGACCATATTTGGATTTGGTCCGTCCGTCTGGTTAGTCCTGAGTTGGGAGCAGGGACAAAATAGGGAAGCTGGGGGCCATTGCTCAAGTCCTGATCATTCTGGGCCAATTTCTGTAGAGACCGTGGTTTCTTGGGATGGTCGCTGCAGGGGAGGTAGCTCAGAGTTCTGTTATCACACATGGTCTGGCTACTATTGTTTGCATATTCAGCCTCCTATAGTCTTTACTTCTGTACTCTGACTCTAATCATTACCCAACCCCATATTCCTGGATTTTTTCTGATTAATTATCCTACACCTACATTCCACCTTGTTTTCCAGATGTACAAGGCTTAATTGCTGGTAGAAGAGACATCTTGTTTCTGGAAGTATCTAAATTCCAAAAATGTTGCTTGAAAATCACATTATTATAAATACAACCATATTGTAAATGCTTTGAGGCATGTTGCTAGTTGAAGGATTTTTTTTTTTTTCTGAATAAAAATTTATTTTGTGAGGAGAGCCATCATTTCTTAATAACCCTGGTTTGCAAGCTCAGAGTTGTTACCCGAGACATGTTTTGATATTTTCATTTGCATGTGGCCTGATGTTTCACCTGTGTCCTGAAGTCCTTGTTAAGAATGTCTGCATCTTGACTAGGGAACGTAGACAGAAAGACCCACTGGGCATGTGTCGTGGGCACAGCTTGGTACTGTGCAAGGTGATACTTTCCCCAAGAAATGGTGTGTGACCAGAATGAGGCTGAGACATGCATGCATTCACACAGAAGGTATCACAAGGCTTCTGCCTGCTGCAACGCTCCTGCAGTCAGATGCTGTACCCAGGGGCCAAAGCTTACAACAGCCAATAGCAATTCACTCTATCCCACTCCCCAGCTAAATTTCGTAACTTCTCATCTTACCACTTCAGAGAAAATGGTTCTGGTAAATTAACTCCCACCGAGATGCTTGTGAATTAATATGGCATTCAGAAAAAATGATGCCCTAAAAGGTAATGCGTACTTTCAGGAGATGAGTCTCTAACAGAGGGATTTGAGGTGATTGGTGTCCAGTGGGTGTAGAAGCTATTTTTAGACAAAGAGTTGTGTTATTTCTATAGTGAGAAGTAAATGCCTGTGAGGGATCATGCCTAGGCCCAGTAGAGACCTAGTGAAATGGAAACTTCCTTGGACTGGACACAGAAAAGATTTTGGGTCCCTTTTTGTGTCACAAAAGAGTTCTATTGGGTTTACCCCTCAGGATGGCCTGTTACTTTCACTAACCCTTACTGCAAAAAGCATGGAAAGAGGCTGAGCTCAAGGAAATGGAAACAGAGGACAGACAGTCAAATAGGATTCCAGTTGTCCTTTCAGGAGAAGATCGGGAAGTATTTGGTTGTGACCATGTCCAGGGCTGTAGTAAGCTTGTGAGTTTTTTTTTTTTGTTTTTTTTTTTTTTTTTTTTGAGACGGAGTCTCGCTCTGTCGCCCAGGCTGGAGTGCAGTGGCCGGATCTCAGCTCACTGCAAGCTCCGCCTCCCGGGTTCACGCCATTCTCCGGCCTCAGCCTCCCGAGTAGCTGGGACTACAGGCGCCCGCCACCTCGCCCGGCTAGTTTTTTGTATTTCTTAATAGAGACGGGGGTTTCACCGTGTTAGCCAGGATGGTCTCGATCTCCTGACCTCGTGATCCGCCCGTCTCGGCCTCCCAAAGTGCTGGGATTACAGGCTTGAGCCACCGCGCCCGGCCAGCTTGTGAGTTTTGACTCTCTCTTCCACATGTTTATCACTTGAATCTTAGTCTGGTTAGCAATAAAGTTCTGAGACTGGAAAGGTCTTATCTTTGGGGACTCCATGGGCAAAAGACTTGGGTGGGAAGGTTGAGTCTTTCTCAAGGAGGTTGGAGGTGAGTCCCAGGGGACACCATGAATGACGGTGGTCTGAGAGAAGAGGAAGGAAAGCTGAGTTCCAGGAACTGCTGCCTTCCAGGGGCACCCAGGTCAGGCAATTGAAAGGTTCCAGCACTCACTGCTGGGCACCCCTCTCAAAGCATCATCTGTAGCTCAAGGGCTGCCCTTTAAGAGGAGACTGACAGATATATACTAGGTCTGATCATGGCATTCAAGAATAGACTTAGAATCTGTTTGAGATTTGGCCTTGTTCTACTCTCAAACCACAGCAAAGATGCCCATGAGATAGGTATGCAGCTCCCCATCACCTCGTATGTCTAATGGGGGATGCACAAGGTCCAGTTTTCCCAGTGGTCTCTGAGGAGCCCAGATCGGCAGAGCCTGGGACTGGAGGCTCTGTCTTTTGTGTGCCAGTTACTTCAGCACCCATGGACATTTACATCATCACTGAAGCCAACCTCCCTACTACTCACCAATCCCAGGCTTGGAATTTTCTCTGTGTGAGTTCCAGGGCAGCCTCCCCTTGTCTACCTGCTTTCTGGTCCCAAAGTTCTCCATTCACACCACTTGGGGCTATATTAATTTCCTGAGGTTGTGATACAAAGTTACCACAAATATATGGTAATTAAAACAACAGAATTTTATTCTCTCATTTATCCAGAGGCCAGAAATCTGAAATCAGAATCTGTGGGTGGAAATCAAGGTGTCAGCACTGCTATGTACCCTGTGGGCTCTGGGAGGAGAATCCACTCCTTGCAGCTTCTGGTGGCTGCCAGCAGTCCTTGGCTTGTGCCGCATCACTCCAGCCTTCAAGGCCAGGTCTTACCATCTCTGCCCCATCTTCACATCCCACCTCCTTTGTGTGTGTGTTGATCTCTCTCTCTCTGCCTTCTTATAAGGACTCTTAGGATTACATTAAGGGGTCACTGGAATAATCCAGGATAATCTCCCCATCTTAAGCCTCTTAACTTAATTACATCTGCAAAGACCTCCCTTTTCTTTTTACCATACAGTTATATACATGGATTCCAAGATTTATAACATGGATATCTTTTGGGGAACCATTTTTCAGCCTGCCACAAGGGCTACAAGCCACAGAGCATGGATCTGAAAATTCTGCCACATGAAGAACAGTCAAAGGTTCTAGAGACATTTACACTTTTAAACATTTTATCATAAACATACATATATATATATATATATAAGTACATACATTATTATACTTATAAAGCAAAAACTTGTGTAAACCCTCCACACTGCCTTCAGGCTGAGAAGTTAAATCTTGCCAGTTCTCAGTTTTTAAGGTCAACATTTCCTTGTTTCCTTTCTTTTTTGGTCTCCATCTCATGGGTCTATGCTTTCATATCACCTGGATTTCATCCCTAACAATAGGCTTTTATATCACCTGGATTTGAATGGTACATAAATAGAATCAGGCCATATATCTTATTTTGTGTCTTAGTTCTTTCACTCAGCGTCAGGTTTTTCATATTTTCCTGAACTGTTGAGTGTGATTGTGATTTCGCTCATTTTTGTTGCTGCATAGTATTCCACTGAGGAGCCTGGAGAAGGGAGAGGTCCAGTGGCTTGTTTCAAAGGGATAGAGAGGGAAGAGAGTAGAGGCATTGAGGTTGGTCAGATGTTGACAATTCAACAATTTGTTCTGGTGGCAGAACTCAATGTAACAAAACTTACTAAAGGTTGGCCATGGCTGTCCTAAAAGGAAAAGAGCTGCAAGTTTGGCCATGGGGCCCCATCAGTAGAGCTGTCTAAGCATGGAACCACCCAGGAGTTTCACTTTGCCCGCAGCCCAGAGATAACTGATTTATCAAAGCAGGGGAATTGCAATAGAGAAAGAGTTTTACACATGTGGAGCTGGCTAAATTGGAGACTGGAATTATATTATTACTCAAATCCGCCTCCCTGAAAATTCAGAGACTAGGGTTTTTCCAGGAGAGTTTGGGAGAAGTGGGGGTGGCTAGGCAATGGGTGCTTGCTGCTGATTGGTTTGGGGGTACAATCATAGGGGTTTGGGAAATGGTCCTCATTGCATGCTGAGTCATTTCTGGGTGGGGCCACAAGAGTTGGCAGGTCCAGGTGGAGCCATTGGTCATCAGACATGCAAAAAAACTGAAAAGACATCTCAAAAGGCCAGTCTTCTGTTTACAATGGCGATGTTGTTATCTGCAGGGGTAATTGGGGAAGTGCGTATCTTGTGACCTCTGGAGTAATGGCTGGCAATGTTTATGTCTATGTTTTAGCAGAATTCAGGCTTCTCTTGTCCTCCGAGGCTGGTGGTCTGCCCTTAACTTTATGGAAGGGCTATTATCATTTAAACTATACACTAAATGTCTCCCAAAGTTAGCTTGACCCAAACCCAGGAAGAATCAAGGGAAGTTTGAAGGCTAAAGGCAAGATGGGAGTTGGTTAAATCGGATCTCTTTCACTGCCAAAATTTCTCACTGTTAACAATTTTTTCAAAGGCGATTTCAAGCATAAGCTCAATGGCCTTGGGTATGGAGAACTTCAGACTGGAAGGAGAGTGGTCTAGAGCAAAGCTAAGGCTGGCACTCTCACCCTGGCCAATCCTAAGAGCCCCAGCTATGCCCCTAAGATGTCACAAACTGCCTGAGCAGCTGCTCAGCCTGATGGACTTTAGACCCCACGTCATCCATATCCATCTGCTAGCCAGCCCTTTCCCAGGGTCCCTAACCATAACCTTTCCCTTTTGGTTTTGTAGCAATGCCAAAAATTCTCCCATGAAATAGTTGCCCTTGCAGCCTAAGCCTTTGGCCCTGTTTAGCCTTCAGGCTGTGCTCAGTCATGGAGCCCAGTGAGGGAGTAGTTGCTGGGCTCTTCCTTAAGGACACCCTTTTACAACAGGCAGGAACAGAAGGAAACAAGAATAGGAAGGACGTGAGGGGCAGCCAAAGGGGGCCCTTCCCAGACACCACTTCCTCAACTGCTGAGTAGAGGCTCCTTTGAGTAGATGAGCAGCAAAAATCCTGGGTCACACAACAGCCCTGTCCCTGTGAGCTCAAAGGCGGGCACTTCTCCAAAGAGTGGGAATCCTGAGCTCAAAGGCAGGCACCTCTCCAAAGGGTGAGAATCCTACTGTGTCAACTGAGGTGTCTGGAGGGGGTCCAGGGCACCTGGAAGGATGTGGCTAGTGAGTTGGGAAGACTGAAGGACAAATAAAGGCCTTCACTTTAGATGCTTTTACACCAAACAGAGGAAGTCCATCCAGGTTAATTGGGGTTCAGCCTGGAATGAAGGGTGAGGGGGTAAATGTAATCTCCTTGCAGTCTTCCAGAAGAAAAGCTTGTTTCTCCTCCCCTTTTCCTTACACCTGTCCCACCATAAAATCTCCATAAAATGAAGACACTTGGCTAAATTCAAAGAGTGAAAATTAAAGAGACATGCAAAGCAAAGAATTCTAAAGCTCTTTTGATCTGCAAAATCGTGCTCCTGGCAAGAATAAGGAATTGAAAGATTATTTGAGAAAATCTCAGTGTGTGACATGAATGTGACATGAGCACCCCCTTACAGTTTCCATTATGCCCAGAGGGACAGATGGGGCTTCAATTAGAGGAGGAGGGATATGGGGCTGACTTTGGGATAACTTTTTCATTTCTAATAATTGTAAAATGCACACAGCAAGTTATCAGAAGAAATTGTCTCTGTTTCATCACCACCTTTAAGACTAGCAGTAGTTAGTTCTCAATTTGCAATATTTAAGTCTCAGCCCCCATTGGCTATGGCCTCTGTTTTTAAAATACATAAAAATATGTCTTGTATTCAAGGAAGCATGATGATTGCCATGCAGAGCCACATCTCCAGTGCCACCTGCATTACTCCAGGGCCCTATCAGCAGTATCATCTGGAATCAGTCAGCAGTCAAGCAATCAGTCAGCATTGAAGGTCGAATTGTACATGCGGCACTGTGGGAAGAGCAGCAAGGAATAAAGATAGAGCATCTCTGAGATGATGAGGTCATTCAGCAGGAAAATAATAATAGCAACAAAAGCAGCATTACCTTCTATTTGCCTACTGCTTTACAGTTGGCAGTAGCATTACCCAATTCAGGGCACTGTGTTCAGTTTTGCAGATGGCAAATAGAAAAATGCGAATGATGCCATCTAGAGTTGTGCGGTGCACCACCTGCCCCACCATTGGCAATGGCCCTGTCATGCACAGAACCTCATTTAAAGCTTTTCAGGCATGGAATTCTTTTTCCATTTTAAATTGATTTCACATCCATTTGGTCTTCATCACAGTTTTGTGAGATTGCAGGGCTAGTGTTATTCTCCAGACCACAGGTAAGAAAACCAAGTTCTAGAAAAGAACTGGGACTATTCTAGGTGACTGGTAGAATGAGATTAGAACCCAGCACTGGTAGCTCTTGGTTCAGGGCCATTTCTACTAGCCAAACCCACTTAACCCAGTCTTTCAGAAACACATCTGGGATGTAAGAGATGGGCTGGTGGAGAGTTGCTGAGAGCAGAGGGGCTGCTGAGTAAAGGCCTAATCTTCTCCCTCACGCCAAACCTGGCCTCTGGCCTGGCCCAGCCCTCCCCAATGGCCAGCTTCCCTTCTTCATGCCCCTCCTCTCCACACCCAGGTTTGAGCGGGAGCAGAATGACACCTTCATCATGGAGATCCTAGACATTGCTCCATTCACCAAGATGCGGATCCGGATTGATGGCTTGGGCAGCCGGCCGGAGTGGTTCCTGGAGAGGGTAAAATGTCTAGACCCTCACTCTTCCTTCCAGCCACCACCCACCCCTTCCCCCTATTCCTCTGGCTTGTCAATGGACCTTGCTAAAACAAATGTCACCATAGAGGATCATTACATGAACCCAGCCCATATGATTCAGCATGCCCTTTGGCATGAATTAATCCGAGAATGTCGTTTTATTTATTTGTGTCCAGTGAGAACTGAAGCAACTGTCAGGTAATTCAACTTGAGCTGTCAACTTTACGTGGACAGAGACCCGAGGAAGGGGAGGGGTGGTGTGGGCTTCCTTCAGGACAGCAGCTGGGAGGGTTGAGAGAGGAGGAGCAAGGCCTGGGGCAGAGAGAGGCTGCCATGGTGGGAACTTCAGGCAGGATGGCAGAAAGCTTACTGGGGCCTCTGTGATCGTGGAGTTAGGTAGCTGCCTCTTTTTCCACTGTGGCCCTCTGAGTCTGAGCTTGGTCGTCAGCACCCTGCCTGAGGATCCTGGATCCTTGGGCTCTCAGTTGGGCTGAAGCCAGCCTTGGGGATGCGATGCTGGGATCTTCAAGGAGCAACAGCAGCACGGGATTTCTTAGTTCTGCCTCCATCCTCACACCCTTCCCAGCATACCTATACAAGGGCACATGTGCACACACACACATGCACATGGCCACAGACTCAGTTTCCACCAAGAAAGGAAGGCAGCTGCTCCTTCTCAGGACCTCTCATCACTTCCTCACCTTCCCCAGGCTGTGCGGCTCTGTGCCTCCAAGCTGCCCAGAGGAGAGTCATTAACACTTGCTGCTCCAGGGCAGAAAGAAGAGCATCCAGGGCATAGGGCTAAGCTTCACTTATTTTGATGAGAACCACCATGATGTTAGGAGTCCAACGGCTTTCCATGCTAAGAGTGGCTCCAAAACTGGAGGCCCCTGGCAGCCAGGAGGAGCCTCACCTGCAGCCCCACACTCACGAAGGCAATGACTATGCTGACGAAGATGACCTTCCTGCAGCCTCCGTGTCACACGAGGTCCTAGGCACACCAATATGTGTGTGGTGTCCTCCCTACATAGTGTGTGTTAGAATCAGGTGCATAAAAAAACATCACGGACTAGAGGTTTGGAACAACACACATTTATTACCCCCTCACTGTCATAGAGGCAGAAGTCCAAGGTGAAGGTGTCGGCAGGGCCACACTCCCTCTAGGGAAGCATCTGTTCTGGGCCACTCTCCTGGCTTCTGGCAGTTCCCTGGCTCGGGGCAGCATCTTGCCAGTCTTTGCATGGTGTTCTGGGTGCTTGTCTGGGTGGTAGAAGATTGAACTAGGGCCCAGTCTAATGACCTCATCTGAACTGATTACACCTATAACAATCCCCTTTCGAATAAGGTCACATTCCGAGGGACTGTGGGTTAAGAATTCAACATATGAACTCTGGGGGAATACAATTTCACCCATAACACAAAGCCCTGCAGTCCCCTGCCTAAGTCAGGCCATGCATCCTCATCTACCAGAGGCCAGCTGTCCTGCATTGCCTCAGGCTCCTCCTCCCCTGTTCAGCCATTAGCAGATTTTCTTGAGTCAAAAATATGGGGCCCACACCAAGGACTATCCTGCAGATGTCAGCACTCTGCTCCCAGGTGGTCTGTTTTTCTGTCACTCATTCAGCAAACATCTCTTGTGCACAGTGACAGGTACTTCTGAGGATAGTTTTAGGTGAATTGCCCATTCCCAAATCCCAAGCTAGGGCAGTCCTCGTGAGGACTTCAAACCCCATGGCAAGCACACAGGACAGGGCCTTTGTCCTGGAAAGGGCCCTTTCCACACCCCCTGGGTCTCAGTCGCAAGCGCTTGTCTCAGGTCTGGGATCTCCAGGGTTGGGATTCGGGGAGGGGCTGCATGGGCCAGTGGGTGCTGGTGGAGGTGAGGGAGGGCAGGGCATTCCCACGGTGGCTCCCTTTCCCCCAGATCCTACTGAAGAACATGAACACTGGAGACCTGACTATGTTCTACTATGGAGACTGGCTGTCCCAGCGGAAGGGCAAGAAGACCCTGGTGTGTGAAATGTGTGCCGTTATCGATGAGGAAGAAATGATGGAGTGGACCTCCTACACCGTCGCAGTTAAGACCAGCAACATCCTGGGTGGGTTGGGGGTCCCTCACACCTCCTGCTCCCTTGTCCCTCCAACCCTCAAATTTGGGCTGAGGCCCTGGTTTCTTGTCAGGGCGTTTTTCTTTATATGGCCTTCCAAAATCTAGTCAATCCAAGTCTTCTCTACAGTGTGTCACTTTCTGTCTGGACAAAACATTTCCTCCCAGTGAGTGACTGGTTCCTTCCCTCCTCCCTTGGGGAAATAGGGGAGAACATGACTGGGGAGTATGGTCAGCACTTTTGGAAATGGTACATTTCCAATGGCTCTGGCTTGACGCAGAGCCTTCCCATCTTCCTTCTGCTGCCTGGCACTGCTCACCCAAGCGCCATGCACCTCAGGCATGCTCGGACCCGTGTGCTTGGTGGCCATCTACCATGTGCTGGCTTTGGCTGTGGGTCTTAGGATACAGATGTGCTGCCCAGGCCCTTGCAGGTCTGACCTTCATTGGAGCAACCACAGTGCAGTGTGGTGATGCTCTGATGGATGCAATGCCAAAGTCAAGTCCAGAAACACAAACACAGAAGCCAGGCAGACAGGGCACCCAGAGGAAGGGCCTTCTAATCAAAAGTACTAGCATGTCAAAGGCCAGGAGCTGAGAGGGAACACACTGTCGTCTAGGCATGGGGGACATGCTACCTACACTCCCCTATCCCAAGTCTGCTCTCCAGGAGCCATTGCAAAGAATCTGGCAAGCTCATCACATTAATTATAAATGGTGAATGAAGGATTAACTTGTTGGCCATGGTAGCTTACATTTTCAACAGTGTAGCCTCTTGCCAAAGAAATGAAGCTCTCATGGTAGAATCTCAGGCATGAATGATAGGTCAATAAAGCTAGTAAATTTTGTTGGGGGTACCTCCTTTCTTCCTATTCTCACAATGGAATTTTCACCCCTATTGCTTAAAGTTCCAAGTGTCCCCAAGTTTTCAGGCCCCTCCATCCCTTTATGATGCACTCAGAAAATAATAAATTCATTGATAACCACAGATGTGTGTCAGAAAAGCTTCACTGGTTCACCCCTTCCAGAAGCATTTGCTTTTGATTTGGGCCAATACCTGTATTTGGCTTAAGCAAATGAAATGAAGCTCTAGTGTAGAATGTCAATCAGAGACAGATTTAGGGAGCACAGAACTTCCCTGCTTCCTTCTGAACCCACACTGTGCAGGAGGTAGCCTATGTTTCTAAATTGTAAAGACAGCGTATATGACACGCCTTTTAAGTTTGGGTGTATTTCCCCAGAAATAGATGAGTTTTGTACTAAACCATTCACACTTGCTGACCACAACTCCAGTTAGACCGAAAGCTTTTGTAAGGCACAAAGGTAAGATGAAGAAGAGAATTGGAGACCTAGGACATTAATTGACCCTTTCCAACCTCACCCCTGGCCTTCTTGAGCCTGTACTCTGTCCACCTGTACCCCTGGCTCCTCTGAGGAGTCCGGGATCAAGGCCAGAGCAAGAGGGCTGTGTGTCAAAGAGGCTGGCACCCTAAGCCTCACCTTGTGTACCCCCCAGGAGCAGGCACTGATGCCAATGTGTTCATCATCATCTTCGGGGAGAACGGGGACAGTGGGACACTGGCCCTGAAGCAGTCGGCAAACTGGAATAAGTTTGAGCGGAACAACACGGACACATTCAACTTCCCTGACATGCTGAGCTTGGGCCACCTCTGCAAGCTGAGGGTCTGGCACGACAACAAAGGTAGCTCCCACTCAAGGCCAGGTTGGTGGGAGGGCGGCCCTCAGCTCCCCTCCTGAGCCCTTCTTCCCTCCTTCGCATCACATTGACTCTGATTACCCCAGGGTGGCAGGCAACCGAACAGTTGATGACCACCACATTGATGCTTCCATCAGTACTAAAGAGACAGTATTTCTGGGCAAATATTTTTAGAGATAAAGCTTAGTTCCTCCTGCTTTCTCCCTGGGTGATTAGTGGTTCTCCATTGTTTGTGATTTCAGCCCATTAATTTGACTTAGTTCAGACATAAAAATTAAGGGAATAAAAGCTAAATTCATTTCCCATGGATTTTCTATAAACGATTATGTTTGTGCCGAGTGCAGTGGCTCATGCCTGTAATCCCAGAACTTTGGGAGGCCATGGTGGGAGGATTGCTTGAGCCCCAGGAGTTCGAGACCAGCCTAAGCAACATTGTGAGATCCCATCTCTACAAATTATTTTAAAAAATAGCTGGGCATGGTGGCATGCACCTGTGGCCCCATCTACTTGGGAGGCTGAGATGGGAGGATTGCGTGAGCCCAGGAGGTCAAGGCTGCAGTGAGCTACGATTTCGCCACTGCATTCCAGCCTGGATGACAGAGTGAGACCCTGTCTCAACAAAAAAATAAAAATTAAAATTAAAATTTAAAAATAGAAAAAGGATTATGCTTGTTTATAATAGTAATCCTAAAGTAGTTGAATTCACTTATAAATATAAACTATGAAATAGGATATAAACCAAGTGAGAAACTTATTTTTAACTACGCAGTGCCTAAGGAATGGTTTGTCATTTCTGTAACTGTGATGACGTTCATGTTCTTAACATTTCTTTGGTTATCATTTTGCTGTCTGTAAGCCACTCTTTATTTTCTCTGGCTTTGGGCCTATAAGTTCTATTTGGTATGATTATAATAGAGTTGTTAAATATTAAATTCCACCTCCTTGATGCATACTGCTTTCTTCATTCACCTCTTTTATCTTCTGTAGAAACATGTCTCTGCAAAGCTATCTGCTCAAAGCCTTCTCTAGCCTTTGCTGGGTCTCCCAAATGGCTGCCCAGAGCTGTCCTGAATGTTGTGTTGCTCCTCACTTCTTCGAAACCCCCGCTGAGGACTAACCTATCTCTCATGGTCACTGATGAAACCCAACTCAGCAGTTTGCAACCTCTCTTCTATAGGAGCTAAACTATTTTACTTTAACATGGATTAAACAGTTAAAATTTTTTTCCATAACACAGCATAAGCTCAGACTAGGCATTAATAAAATAGTTTTCAAAGCAATAAAATAAAAAATACTTACACAGCACTGCACAGTTTTCAAATTTCAGTGTATCCCACCAGTCATTTATATGATGAACATTATATACAGAACATATACAGTATTCATGACATGCCTGGGACTCAGTTTGGTATTAAAGATACAAACATTTGATCCTCAAAAGTACTTTGTGAGGCCAGGTGCTGTGGCTCACACCTGCTATCCCAGCACTTTGGGAGGCTGATGTAGGCAGATCACTTGAGCCCAGGAATTTGAGACTAGCCTGGGCAACATGGCAAAACTCCATCTCTACCAAAAATGCAAAAAATAGCCAAGTGTGGTAGCTCATGCCTGTAGTCCCAGCTACTGAGGAGGCTGAGATGGGAAGATCACTTGAGGTCAAGGCTGCAGTGAGCTGTGATTGCATCACTGCACTCCAGCCTGGGTAACAGTGAGACCCTGTCTCAAAAAAAACAAAACAAAACAATAAAAAACAAACAAATAGAAACCTTTTTGAATTACTGCAGCAAAAGCACTTTATTGCTCCTCTTTTTACAACCAAGTAATATTGAGACCCAGTGAGGTTTGAATGTCTTACTTGGAACCACACAGCAAGGAAGGGAAACAGCCATCACCCAAACCCAGGACTTCTGATGCCTGTTCTAATCCACAATTCTGTGTGCCAGCCCATCTTGCCAGCCACCATTCTGCACCCTCACCAGCCACTGTGTCAGGTGGTCAAAAAGAAGATGAGGTGATGAAAGGCAGCCTCTTTATCTCTGTTTGCTACATCCCCCAATATCAGGGTGTATCCGAGGTAGTCTAGTCCAGAAAAGCATGCAGTGGAAGGGAACTCTTCTTCCTCATTTGATCATTCAAGTGGCATTATGAGTCTGTGGAAAGAAACATACTTTCAAATCATGCTCAAACATCCTTAATGCACCTCTCCTCTTTCCCAAGATGAAAACAAAGACTCCTGAGTTTTTTTCCTTCCCTCTCATCATCCATTCTGATTGTCTTAGGACTAGCAGCAGGTTTCCCAAGTCTGGTTGAATAACGGTAGCCATAATCATTAGGACCATCTCCTGCCCCAGACACTTCACAAGATCAGGATGAGATCTTCCCATGACACTCAACAGTGATCATGAAGTCAAGACAAGTGTGAAAGCATTGAGCCACATTCTGTGTATCTTCACAGGCCTAATTAGAGGGATTTGACAGATCAGATTAGTAAGGGTGGCAGGCATGGGGGTGTGGAAGGTGGGGACAAGGTCTGTCTACCCTAACTTGCTTGTCTACAGTCCCTCCTGTTAAAGTGCCTAAACTATTGTTTAGGAAGTATGTTCCCAGAAACTATGTCCCTGCCTTAATCAGAAAGAATCACATTATGTCTGTGGGCTTCCAACTCTCTGTCTGGCTACCAGCGCACACTGGCAAGATGTCATTGCCGTTGAGGATAGGAATCATGCCTTATTCATCTCTATCTTCAAAACTGCCTATAACAGCGCCTGGAGCATAGTGAGGACTTAATAAATGTTAGTTTAATTGAGACTCCCCCCAGAGAGCTGAGAAATACTAGGTCTTTTAATCCTGTTCTGCCATAACCTCTATCTCAGAAATAGCAGAGACACCAAAGGAATTAGAACCCTGAGAAGGAAGAAGTGGTATCCCCCAGGAGCCTGAGCCCTTCCTCTAAGGCTCACTATGAGACCAGAAGCAGGGGGTTCCCTAACATCTTCCCAGTCAGCCCAGAAAACTGGAGAAGGAAGAATTTCATGTAGACTACGATGACCCCACTTTTCCATGCCAGGGCCATTTACAATATGGGCATTTTATTCATGAGGGGTGAGAGTGGAGAATATAGCCAGAAAGACTGAGGATGCTGTGTTAAGGACCATACTCTGTAGAAATCACTCAGCAGTCTTGGGGCACAGGCAGAGGCAAGAGGAGCTGTCCACGGTTCTGACTCCTCTGGCTTGTCTCAACTCTGTACTCCACAAGCTGATCCAGGTTCTTCCCTTGGTGACTATTTTCAACCTGGCCTGCTACAAATATCCAGATGCTTGACAAGATGCTCCAGATTACCATGCATTCCACCCCCAGTTCACAGCAATAAAAGGTAGAGAGTTGCGGATCCAAGATCAGAGCTCATCTCTGCTTCCTGCCTGCAACTCCATCTTATCCAAATCTGAACTCCACCTGATTAACCCCTTTCTTCCCTGGATGGCTTCCCCTGTTGCTGCCATACCGTCTGTCTCAGCCTGTTTCTTTAGGATGAACCTTCCGGAGTCCTTTCGGCCATTCCTGCCTGCATGTTGTACCCTTCTTTCCAAACCATCTAGGAAAGTAAAGGCTCATATATTTGAGAAGAAGGTTTAAAAAGTCATGTAATTACATTTCAGGAGTCAGGAATAATGATTGTCTTCAGTGACATGCAAGTTTCCCCCTTTCTTGTTTTCATCCTCCTATCTGACATGTCCTCTCCAGAGACAAAATGAGCAGTCCAGGTCCTTTGCAGGCCTAACAGTTCCCTCAGTTTTAATATTTATTTCAGTTAACAAACCAATTACAGCTGGCTCTCACTATTCACAGTAGTTATGCCCTGTAATGTTGCTGTGAACTCTGAATACACAAACATTGAACCATTGCTTCTGCGGGAAGCGCAGGGTTAGGTTCCTGTGAGCCTCTGATCACAACATTTTCACCAACTGATCAATAGATAACCTTGTTTTAGAAATGGGGAAAGGATTCCTTATTTAATAAATGGTGCTGGGAAAATTGGCTAGCCATAAGTAGAAAGCTGAAACTGGATCCTTTCCTTACTCCTTATATGAAAATTAATTCAAGATGGATTAGAGACTTAAATGTTAGACCTAATACCATAAAAATCCTAGAAGAAAACCTAGGTAATA